>NC_081826.1:68080000-68237500 GCF_030867095.1 Alligator mississippiensis | reverse complement strand
TTTTGAATGTGGGGCCGGATGACGAGCTTTTTATCACCCAGTGGGCCAGCGAGCCATATTCAGAGACGTCACAGGAAGTGGTATCATATCAGGAAGTGATGTCATGTGACCTTTGACACCAGTGAAGCTGCAGGGGTTGATGTGGTGCTTCTTGACATGGCATGCATGCCCGGGTTGACCTGGTACTGCAGGAGCCGCTTGGCTACAACCGGATTGACCTGGTGCTGGAGAAGCCACAGGCCCAGGCCTGGGTTAACCTGGGGCCTGCCTGGCCTGCCAGTGCCATGCCTGGGTTGACATGGTGTTGCAGGACCCACCTGGGCAGAACAGGGTGGGCACTGGCCAGGAAAAGCAGCATGCAGCTGAAGCTGGCTTCCCATGTGCTGCTGGGGACGGGAGGAGGCCAGCCAGGTCTGCACTGGCCAGCAGAAGCGGC
The DNA here is from genome assembly GCF_030867095.1 of Alligator mississippiensis. Classification (NCBI taxonomy): domain Eukaryota; kingdom Metazoa; phylum Chordata; order Crocodylia; family Alligatoridae; genus Alligator; species Alligator mississippiensis. The sequence goes on along the minus strand of NC_081826.1, from coordinate 68,237,064 downwards.
AGTGGAGCCGTGTGCTGCTCGGGACTGACCGGTGCAGGCTCGTCCCATCCCGAGTGGCACAAGGCTCCGCCACTACTTCTGCTGGCTGGTGCAGACCTGGCCGGGCTCCTCCTCCCATCCCCAGCAGCACATGAGAAGCGGCCCCCTCGGGGCCTCATGACCGGGCCCAGAAAGCTGTAGCGCCCGGGGGGAGACTGGCCAGGGGAACAGGCGCTGCCTTGCTGTGGGGCAGGGCAGGGCAGCGGGGCTGGCTTCAAGCGGGTGGGTGAGGAGGAAGGCGAGGGCCGGCAGTGCCAGCAGCTGCTGCTTGCCCTCCTGTGTGGGGCCGCTCCCCTGGGCCCCGCAGGGGGTAAGCAACTCCCCTCCCCTCCTCTCGCTGCCAGCTGGGGCTTGCAGGCCAGCCCTGCCTGCCTCGCCACCGCAGCTCTGTGCCACCACGGCTCCGCTGCTGTGGCCCCGCCACCGCGGCTCCACACTCCATGGCAGTGGCTCCGCAGCCTGTGCCGCCGCCGCCTCCCCACGCTCCACAACGGTGGCTCCGCACTGCCGCCCCTCTGCTGCCACGGCTCCCTGCTTCCTGCAGTGCTGCTGCCGCGGGCCAGATAAAATGGTTTGGCGGGCTGCATGGCAGCCCACAGGCCGTATGTTGGACAAGCCTGGTGTAGACATAACCTTTTGGTTTTTGTTAAAGGCTTGCTATATTTTAACACTGATCTTTTTTGGCTCTCATAGTTTCACAGGTGAGGCGTATTTCATATTCTTGAGAGTAAGGGTTTGCCTTGATTTGACTAGCTTGATTTAATTCTGGTTATGGATAAGGCTTTAATCATTCTTTCAACCTGCGTTTTTCTTACAGTTTTTGGCATACATTGATAATACTTCATTGTAAATAGTTGGCTCAAAAATATGTACTATGAAAAAAACTAAATACCTCGGTTTATGAGGGTTAGAGGTCTGCTGCGGCCACTTTTATGTCTATTCCAAACATAATAACATAATCTAGTTTTAATTTTATATTGAGCTCCAATGTTGCTACCTTAATAAATGTCACTCTTGGCAACATGAGTAGCTAAATTCTAATTGGTCCCTCTAGACCAGACTTGCAAAGCAGTAACATGATTTTTTAATAAAGGTATGAAATAATGTGTTTAAGGTTACTGGGAGAATTTAAAGCTTATTTTATGGCTGATTATGAATGTCAACTCCCTCCCCTTTGTTTTTTCCCTCCTGATTTCAGGGCATTTTAGTGTGTGTTAGATGAACAAGGGGTTAATGTGCAAAATTATTTTCTTAAAATATATAGATCATATTTGATACTTTGCATCTTCCTGACATGGGGATCTCCTTTTGAAATGTATACTGTTGACTATTAATTTGTATCTGCAGTATAGTATTACACTCTATATTTTTGTAATAAAAATAATTTTAACTATTTTCTAGTTTTATAGACAAATTTTAATCGAATAAGTAGAGAGCCAATGACATGTTAAACTTAACATTTAAGGTCTCCTTTATGGAAACTCTTTTATTCATCGTGTTTTATTTAAATACTGCCATGATGTGGAGAATTGTGACTGTATATCTGAGGGCATGCTTGATTGAAATGCTAATGGTAGCACTCAGACAAGTGCTACCAAGTGGGCTGTACATTTATTTAAAACATGAGTGCTGATATTTTATGCTACAAATAGCAAAATAATGACTTTTTATGGCTTTCCCACTCCCTACCGCAAGAAGTTGTGGTAAAAAAAAAAATCCTCATGGGGACACTGAAGACTTCAATTATTTTTCAATTAAAAAATGTTTACATTAATTTTGAAATCCATGCATGGGACATGCATAGAATCATATATGTATATGGAGCCTCTGGTCAAATTGTGGGTCACCCCAGGCATGACAAAGGGTCTGATATTTTTGGTGAAAGGAAGCTCAGTGGAATTTATCGTTGGGACAAATGGGGAGTCTTAGTGTAGTTTGTAGAAATACCCAAACTTGTTCAGGCTAGCATATGTTAGCTTAATAGCTCCAGTAATTTGGCAATACTAACTTTTCTGTTGGGAGTAAGTGTCTTTCTTGTGTTTTACTTTGAGTGAATTTGAGATCTATTTACTCATTATTACCCCTTATGCAAACATTATTTTGTGCAGGTTATGAATTTTCAGGATTGAGAAGTAAGGATAGGTAACCCTGTCTGTTCTTTAGCATACACAACTTTCTTCTTACTCCTTTTTACAATAGTTGAAAGGTGGTGTTGGGTTCATTTAGCACCTGAAGATGATCTAGAGTCTGGTGTGTCATCATTATGCCAAAGAAGTATTTACAAATTATAACTTTTACATTGATTGTGTGTGTATAAATGCACATACGTGCACACACGCATACCCTTAACTTTAAGTAGGTCATAAGAATATGATTCTTGAAATTTTAAGCTGCTGCAGGTTATTCCAAAAGGTCATAAAGCTTTGTTGTTGTTGTTGTTAACTGTATGTAGTATGGCAAAGCATGTATCATTCTGCTACTCTTCGAAAAAGTAGACATGGGTTAGGTTACTCTTCCTAGTGAATTCTTCTCCTGGATTCAAGAAGGATTTCCTTGAAATAAAACTTGTTTTCATATAAAATGAGAGAAAATTCCCTGCACAATATTCAGGTTTGCTGGAAACCTTTTTCTGGATTAGGTACTACCTTTTAAATTTTTTTCTGGTTTCATTTCTAAAAATTCTTTATAATGTGCAAATAACAATCTCCCTGGAGGATCCCCTCTAAGTGTTAGCATCTTCTGATCCTGCTAAGTGGTGTTTTCTGATGTTGCTAAAAATCATGCATAGTATACATTTGTGTTGGAATGAATGTTTTGCATCTTAGTACCATGGTTGTCAGATGATGGTGAGCACTTCTCCCAGGAAGTGAGAAAAGAGAGGTGAGGGTCTGCCTCTATATTTTTCAAGAGCTGCATATTGGTTGGGCCTGTACTTCTATCTGTTGAGCTGCTTTGTTACGTAAACATTGCTCATATTCACTGTATGATTTGAGTAAATGAACTTATCATTAGGTCCATTGTTCTGCAGAAGCTAGTACTATTATAAATGCAGAAATGGATATTTTTCAGTAGAACTAATAGTGAGATTTTTGTTTCAAGACCTGCATGGCAACATTTCCAAGGAGTTAGGAATATTTTGGGTTGAGTAAGAGAAAGAACAAACTGATGTGTCTTTTAATGTGACCGTGAACATGAATCAGTGGAACACATCCTTGCTGAGACATTTTTAACAGATCTTGTTTTTTCCAACAAAAAAGAGAAATTGCCTACGTATACAGGATCTGTGGAGTTTGTTTCACCAGTGGGTATGAAGATGATTTTTATATCCTGTTGCCATTTGACAAGAAGCATACATCAAGTACAGAGGAAATTGATTCACTGTAGAGCAGAATTATATAAAATTGAATTCAGAACCATTTTCTGTTTTTCATAATAAAATGATTACTGAAAGAATTCCATCTGAAGACTGTTGAAAGCTGGCTGCAGTTTATGATATAACGGATAAAATCTTCATCCTTGGCCTTCCAACAACCTTTACACCAGCAGATGGTGGGCGTAAAGATGTCATTCATCATTTATTTACAATGGGCTTTATTTATTCTAGTGTCAACAGCTGCCCCAGGGAGCGGGTTATTGAATTCAAATGTGAAGCTCTGGGTTATTTGCTTCCTTTCAAATTTGTCTTCAGAGCTTAGTTGCTAGGAGTCCATTCTGTGCTCTAATAATGATTCATGTATTGTGAAGCCATTCAGTAAATTGGGTTGTCAGGGATTGCCAAAAAAGGTTTAGAGGTCTTGTTCCTGATTTTTTTTTTTTTTTTTTTTTTTTTTTTTTTTAATGGCACTATGCTGTAGTCATGTGCCCTCTTTTGCCAGAAGTAGTGAGATTTCCTTTCTCCAGTCCCCTTCACCTCCAAACAACCTCTCTACAAGTAGTAAGTTTTCATGTTTCTTCAAAAAGAATAATTTCAATAAATGAAATAACTTTGTTTTCCTACAGGCAGGGCAGGAGTCCTTCCGTTCCATCACAAGGTCATACTACAGAGGGGCAGCAGGGGCGTTACTAGTGTATGACATTACAAGGTGAGAAACTTGATATAGGACGTCTGAAATATTGTAGACATTTCAAACTTCACTGTAGTGTTTTCTTTCTATAGGAACATTCCTAAGATCAGTAAGTAAATTAACTCATAGAAAAACTAGGTGGTGTGTGTGTTAATGAGTGTTAAGAGTGTGCTACCTGGATTAAATTGCTTGATTAAAGGTGCACGTGCAACCTTAGACCACGTGGTCCTTAACATTGTTTTTTTTTTCCCTCGGTAAACAGACATTTTTCACAATCAAGCATACATCTGAATTGTTAAATATTCTAATTTATTGCTTTGTTATTAATGTCCAGTTATTTTTGAGTGCATACTTCAAACAAGAATTTATAATAGATAGTATGACAATAGAATGATGTTTTTACCACTCGTTCTGTAGCTTCTCTTTGAACGCTGGCAAGGCTTTACTTGATTCCTATTCAGTGGATAACTCAACCCCATACTTTGCTGACATAGCTGTTGACAAACTGATAGTACTTCATTGTATAATATCTTAGATTGCACGTGTGCTTTTAATCTGAGATTTCTGTTTTTATGGAATTCCTGGACCCAAACTGATAGCAAACCCATAGTAGTTCAGTGGTGTTTTGTATTATATAGTGCCACACTTTTACCTGAGGGTGCCTGTAGATGAGCTAGTGCCTTAGAGCAGACTTGATTAATCAAGTCTGCTGGAGCATGGTAATTATCATGCTCCCATCAGCCTTCATGTCTCATGGATCAGCATCCCCGCGCTTCAAAATGGTGGTAGGGGTGCTTGAACTAAAGCTTGTTAAACGAGCTTTAGCTCAAGCACCCCCACTGCCATTTTGAAACAAGAGACACAGATACATGAGACGCTGTGACACTTTAATTAGAGCAGTTCTCAGCTGCTCTAATTAAAGCCTCCCCCCCGCCCCCCAATCCCTTGAGCATGTGTAAAACTGCCCTATGATAGTAGAAAAAATGTATCATGTTGCTTGAGAATGAGTTTATTGTTATATAGCTAAAGACTGTCATATTGGGAACAGGCTATATATATAAATACCAACTACAGTGTGCAGTAGACAGTTCTTTGTACTGTACAACATCTGTGAATTCCAGACTGTTGCGTATTCACAGTTTCGGGGTGTACTTTTTACTACACATTGTTCACAAAACATAGTTTTGACATAAACTCCCGAAGTCAAAAATACACAGTTGTGATGTTTTTCCAAAGGTCATATTCTTAATGAAGCAAAACCAGTTTCATCAGAACTTTCAAAAACACTTCCAAGGAGTCCTTTTCTATATGATAGCTTTCATCCGTGAATCCTAATTGTAGAATTGCGCTCAAAAAAACCTTTTTTTTTTTATAACAGAACGATCTGTGTATAAAATTTCTTTGTATGAGAAGAGTCACAATTCAAGAAGAGAAGTCACCAGAAGATTTGTCACATAGGCCCTTGGTGGCATTAGTTTAAATATGCAGTGGTGCATGTTCAAGACCTGGCCTGGCAGGATGTGCAATTTTGGGTATCCGAAATTAAACTTCTGAGTTCCCATTGCACACCTGGGCCTTTACAGCCACATCATACAGCTTGCTATTAGTCCCTGCTCACAGCATTGGGTTTCACAGTGCAGTTTTAACATGCTATACATTCAAATTAAAGCACCATACAAACCAGCCACAAAGATGTTCCTTTAAATATGGAATATCTTTATGGCTAGGTTCTCATTTTTATTGCAAGATAAATTGATTGAATGTGTGGTACATTAGCATTTATTGCACAAATAACATACTAATTGCATGAGCCATATAGTGTCTGCCAGAAGCCTTACACTGCAAGTAGTGGAACCTTTTTTTGTCAAGATTCTAAAATATATTTCTTTTTAAAGAGAAATCAACCTTGCCTAAAATGTGACTGTTTCAGGAAAATGGATCATCTAAAAATAGGGGACTGGAAGAATGGTTTCCACTATAGCAGTGGACCGTTTTTCTCAACCTTTTTTGTACCAGGACCCATTTGTAAACATCAGTGGCCAGTCCCAACCCAGTGCCCTCACTCCCAACCTGCTGCCCCCAAATCCCAGCCCTCCAGTGTGTGGGGCATGATCGGGTGGGGGGGGTGGGTCTGTGGAGCCTGGGGGACCCCAAGCAGCTGCTTGCAGGCTGGAACTTTGACAGCTTGCAAGGAAAAAGCTACGGTTTCCCATACTTCTTTAAAAGAGAATCAATTTTTAAAGTTTGTTGATCCATTTTTACAGTTTGTCCACAACCCTTTCATATATTCTTGCGACCCCCATTTGGCTCACAACCCACAAGTTGAGAGAGACTGCACTATAGTACTGTTATAGAATGATCTTTATTATAGTACTGTTTATCTACTATATGAATGTGATTTTTTAAAAATAATAATTTAGGATATTTAGAAATTCTTATTACATGCAGACTTTTTGTTTGTTCTTAATGAAGTGGTGTCACTTGAAATCTGTTTGGTGTCCCATGAAATCAAAAAAAGTTTTGTGGTAATGAAATTTTAGACTTGCATGGTAACAAACTTGCTCATTTTAAGATGAAGTCAACAATCTACAGTGCCTTATTTCCCTGTTCATTGCTGTTTGTCTACCTGTTCCCTGTCCCTGTTACCAGCAGACATGCTTCAGTGATAAGAGAGCTGATCATACTGAGTCATGAGCAGAGATCCTTGAAATCTGTTTCCTGCGGAAAACCACAGAATTTGCCTTTTGCCCTCCCCCCACCACTGATTGGCAGTTGGGCCCCATTGGCCTCATGCCTCACTTCTAATCGGCGAGGGACAAATACCGTGTTTCTGCCACGGTTTTTGCCTTGCACCGATTAGTGGCAAAGCATTGGGCTGATAGGAGAGGGGATTGCAGCAAAAAGAGTTAGAATAAAGGTGCTGATACCCTGCATGTTTCTCACTTCTGCTGTGCTTTTAGTAAGACCCTATGCATTTTATTTTACTCGTGGAAAAGCTCAGCTTTTTGTGGGGGAGGGGGTTTAAGAGATTTTTGCTCGGTTTCCCAGTGGAAAACTAGGATCCCTGGTCATGAGCTAGAAGTCTAGCTGCTGAGAAGCACTAACTTCTAGGAAGGACTCTGAGCCCTGAACTTTGCAGGCTAAGTCTCTCCGCAGTCAAAGGTTTAAGAATAAGATACTACAAAAAAACCCTCAAAGCTGAACTTCAGACATTATCTTTGTAGATAGCTTCACTTATATCCCTGATCAGTGTCTGTTCCTCATTTGCCTTTAAACTTGTAACATCCCAGCAGGCAGAGGGGAGATTGGCAGTAAAAGCTTCATGAACCTAATAGGTAAGAAAAGGAAGTGTGAGATATGACAAATGCTGTTTTTATAGCAAAATGAAAATTAAGCAGCAATCTACAATATATAGCAAAATTCAAACAGGAATTCTTCATTAAGTTAAATATACAAATAAATAGCACTGTCTGCTGCCTACTATAATCTCGCATAATAAACTCAGCCATATATCAGCATCAAAATCCAAGACCAAATGCCAAAAAGTGTTGTACTACAGGCATATTCCACCACTTACTCAAATCTCGCTTAATAAAATCATCCACTCATTATCAGAATCTGAACTGTACTCTATACGCACAAACACTTTTTCACAGGCTTTCAGAAGCAAGTCTGTGTGCATGTATGTTCGTTTCGCATCTAGACTTGTAGTGACTTTTGACCATGTGTGATCCTCATAGGCTTTTTACTTTGCTATTACCTATTACTTTTGCTAATAGAAAAGTATTTCAGATTACTAGATAGGCTGCTGATGTTAATTTAAGTGCACAATGGGATCTGAGAAATTTTAGCCCAGGTGCCAAAAATCTCACATTCTGCCATTCAGGACATTCAAGATTCAGCATGGCAAGATGTGCAATGTGCTTTTAATAAAATAGCATTAAAGTGTTTTATTTTTATGAAATGCTGGACTCCTTGCTAGAGAATTTTGAGAGAAGTAGTTAGCTTGTTAGTGTGAAGCCAGGCAGAACACAGGGCAGGGTGGCATCTTAAAGACTTTTGAGAGAGTCTTGGGTTCATTGAAGTCAATCAAAACTTATCAGTTAATTTGAAGCAAGGGTTTTAATGCTCTGTCTGATATTGTCAGTTGTACGAGACTTGATTTATACTTCCCGAGTACTGGCTTCCATGTGAACTTAAATGTTAAAACCTACCACAAAAGCAGATGACAGAGGACAGGAATGCATGTGTTATAACATTTGACAAATGGTTCTTTTTTGAAGCACAGCTCTTAGTTTTCATTTTTGCTCATACTTGCTCTTATCAGGAGGGACACGTTCAACCACTTGACAACCTGGTTAGAAGACGCTCGCCAGCATTCCAACTCCAACATGGTCATTATGCTTATTGGAAATAAAAGGTAACAATAATCCTTTATGAAATGCAGAAGCCTGCAAGTTTAAGTTCTAAAGCATTATTGCATAGTGGTTTGGATAATATTTTATGTTCATCAAAGACTAAAAATTATTGCAATAGTTGTATGCTAAAAATTCTTTTCCAAAAATTATATAAATGTAATCAACGTCATACATGATTTAACTGTGTACACGCATGCTTCATCTAGATACTTCAGGGATTTTAATTAAAAAAGACAATGTTCTATTATATGTTTGGTTCTAATATGTTTAGTATTCTGCATTTTCAGTTTGTACAGTTTTTCACTGATAAATTCCCTGATATTTTTTTAAGTTATTTGGTTTTTACTGATTTTTATACCTGTTTTTACTGATTTACACCCATTTTTCAGTTCACTCAATTTTACCAGATACAGTAAAATCCCTGTCAACTGGCATGAGTGGGGAATGGCTGGGGGTGCTGGTAAGCTAAAAGTGCTGGTTCCCTGAGAGTGGGGAGGGTGGCTGGAGCAACTGCCTGGGGGGGTGTGGGACTTCCAGCTCTGACTCCGGGCGGGGCTGCAGGAGTTGCTTTCCAGGGCAGGTAGATCCCAGCTGCACCCCGACAGCTCCAGCTAAAGCCCTACCCTGGGCACTGGGAGCTGCAAGCCCTGCCAGGGGGGCAGGCAGGAGAGCCTGGCCCCGCTCCCTATGGTGGGTGCTGCACCAGGCTGCTCCGCATGTGCCGGCGGGGCTGGAGCCACTGCCCAGGGGCACAGGGCTCCTGGCTCTGACCCCGATGGGGTGGGAGAGGTCAGGATCAGGTCTCCCCTCCCCCCACTTCCGCATTAGAGTACGCGCCACTCCCACCAGTCCCTGGGTTGCGCCATGCAATGGTGGAGGCAGGTGGTGTTGGCTGCTTCCAGGGCTGCTGCATCAGGGTTTGGGGTGAGTGGGGATAAGTAGTGCCCCGGGAGGTTTGGGGTGAAGCACTGCCCAGCAGCTGCAGGCAGCTGGCATCAGCCGCTCCTGGGGCTGCTGCAGCAGGGGCTGGGGTGAGCAGGGACAAGCTGCACTGCTCCCCACACCCCCCCAGGGCTCCGCTTGTTCCCACTCACCCCAGCCCCTGCTGCAGTGGCCCTGGGAACGGCCGACTCCAGCTACGGAGGGAACTGTAAGACAGTGCAGGGCAGGGAGGTTGTGGCTGTTGCTGCTACGTGCACCCCAGGAGGGCTGGGGTGCTGCACTGGCCTGTTCTGGGGGGCATGTGCCCCTGGATGTGCACGCTGGACAAAAGAAGGCTGCTGCCTGCCCAGAGCACCAGGAAGAGCCTGGTGCCACTGCTGGCCTCAGCCTGCAGCAGCAGTCTGCTCTTGTCCTGTGTTCAGATCTGGGGACACGTGCCCCACAGGAAGAGCCTGGCACAACCCCCCAGCCTGCAGCCCTCCCAGGGTGCACATAGCAGCAAGAGCTGTACCCCCCCACCCCACACCCACTGACAGTTCCCTCTGCTTTGCTCCCTGCTGCAGCCCCAGAAGCAGCTGACGGGCTGTGCTGTGCCCCTTCCCCTACCCCTTTCCTGGTCCCAGCCTTCCTCCCTCCCTCCCTCACCGCCATGGGAGTGTATTATTATTTTCCCTGATTTAAACCGATTTCCCCCCCTTCCCCCCTTTTCTTCCTTTTATCCCCATTTCAACCCAGTTTTTGTTTGGAAAATAAACACTGAAAAATTCCCAGTTTTTTTAAATAAAAACTGAAAACATGGAACACTAAATGTTACACTCTGTTTATTAAGTTCTGAACAGATGTAACAGAAGCATTTTGGAGGGTAAGCAGACAGCTATACATACATGCACTATGAAACACTCCCCCAAAAAACCCTAAAACCCCTGGGAGAAGCAACAAGTATTTAGAAATGCTTCAAAATGAAGTGTTTCCTGTTACATGTGTGCGCTCTATGGAGTGTACTAGTGGGGGGGGGGGTCTTGGTCCTCTGGCAGCCTCCTTTGGGGGAAGAGGGAGCAGAACTGTGGAGAGCATGCTGCTGTGTGCAGTTTATACATTTGTGTATATTCATGCCAATGGTGGATACTATTTTCTCCAAGTTGTGGAGGGGAAAAGACCACCTTTTTTCTTCTTCACTGTTCATTCAAAACATATTCTAGTAAATGACATACTGTATGATTCTTTTCATCAACATATTTACTCCACAAATTTAAAAGGATCATACCTTGTGTAAAATGTAACATTTGTAGGTCAGGTAGGCCACCTCTAGACATTATTTTGGTAGTACTAAAAATGTGCAGCACTTTAAAACAAAATAAAGAGCTTTGGGAGCCAAATGTTAAAAGCCCTATGGGGTTCTCAAAACATGGGAACAACAGGGCCCCATGTTAACTGGCTCGCCCTGCCCTCAGCACTTTAAAGGGCATGCCAGGAGCCTGGGGCAGGGAGCACTTTCCAGTCCCAGACTCTTTAAAGTTCTAGAAGTGTGGGCAGAGTGCAGACACTTCAGAGGGCTTGTAGGCAATCTAGGACCAGAAAATAGCTCCCTGGTCCCAAGCTGCCATCACACCAGAAAATTTAAAGTGCTGCTTGCAAGATGCCCCAGGTTGACAAGGGGTGACTAGGCAAGGGAGGGCATTGCCACCCCCTGCCAAAGCTGCCCCATTCCAATAGCAATATAACAGCAATGGGAACAAGATTGCATTCAAGCTTTTCTGGGCAGAAAAGACTCACTAGGATGGGGAGGAGAGGTTCTGCCACCTTGCTGCCATGGCTGCCTTGCTCCATTGATACCTGATGGCAGCAGGGGCAGGGCAGCTTGCGAGTCTCCCTGACAGTTCCAGGCTGGTCAGGCTGTCAAAGAGCCAACTGCTCTCCCTCCCACCCTCTCCCATAGCAGGGAAACCAGAGCACTGTGGGATAGTGGAGGGTCTAAGATAGTGATTCTCATCCAGGGTGACATAGCACCCTGGGGTTCCATGAAGTCCTTTCAAGGGTGCTGCACAGTGCTACCAACAAACATAATACACAAGATAAACCTAGAGATTCAAATAGGAATCTAGAGTGTTAAGTGCATTCTGACCTGTTGTGGTCTTTCTGAGCAGTCAGGAGCAGCAGGATTGTTCTATTATTTTTCTGTAGCCAAAAAAACAAATGAAAATGAAGGACTGGCATTTTCTGGGGGTGCTTTGAGTCTATCAAAGGGTGCCACACATTAAATTTATCCCATCACAACAAAGACATTGCAGTTTGAAATAGCAGCCTCTTTGCCATGGATCTATCATTTATTTATATGACAGACCAGCCACTTCTATCCTGAGACACATATATCTATATTTGTCTATATTTATATCTATAATTTCCATATCAGTTCAACTTTTAACGTATGCTGAAATAAAGTAGTTGTAAAATTTGCCAAAAGTTTCATATTGCGTATGATCTAGAAAATAACTGTGTGGCTTACAGGAAGAAGGCTAATTAATCAAACTTGCAACAGTTGAAGATGAATGAGATATAAAAGTAGGACTTGCTTTACTTAAATGAGATTTTGATAAATAACTGAAGTGGTTACACTTCTTACACTGCTGTGAGACAATAAAAAATGACACTGAAGGAAATTGCATATTTTGTGGCAAATTAAGCATTCACTTTGTGTACATTGGATATTAGTACCATATCAGTTTGTCTATTTCCCATTTCTCTTTGTCCCAAGCTAGAAAGGAACCCCCAATTCTCCTCCTGAGGGGAGAGGAGGATGTTTTTTCTCTTTGCTGTTAAATGATAATGAACATTTTGAATGTATTTGTTTGTAATTCTGATAAATATGCATGCTCTAACACAGGACTGAGTATGCGATCCATTAGTTTTCATTCTGAAGTTATTTATGTCAAGCCGTAGAACTCCAGTTGTTTAAATACAATTTTCATTTTACAGATTGCATAACTTATTTTAGAATTATTATTTTATACTTCTGAATCAAAAACAGGTTTTTTTCAAAAACCAAACCTTCACTTTTTTAGAATTCTAGTCTTTAAAGCAAATGGTGTAACAATGACAATGTATTAATCACAGTAATTTTTATCTGTCAGAGTTCTTGTAGCTGGGAAAATTACTTGAGGTAGAAAAAGGAGAAGAACAGGTACTTATGTCAGAAATACAGATAATGCCTTCTACTGGTATAGTAGCATATTCCACAAAGTGCAATAGAAGTCTCTCCCTCTCCAGTGAGGACATCTTCTCACGTACATCACATCCCTTTATACAGGGGTGTCCAACCTTTTTGAATGTGGGGCTGGATCATGAACTTTTTATCACCCACTGCGCCAGTGAGCCATATTCAAAGACCTCACAGGAAGTGGTATCATATCAGGAAGTGATGTCACGTGACCTTTGACACCAGTGAAGTTGCAGGAAGTGACAATGCAATGGGTCTGGAAATGTGATTTAAAATCCAAAATAAAAACAATATAAAAGCAAGAATGAAATAATACCAAATGCTTGACTAAAATAAACACTTGCCCTTCTACTCACTTCTCAATGAATGAAAGAAGCATAATGCAGTCTTGCCCTGGGATACCTGGGCGTACAGCACCAGGCAGAGGAAGCCATGGAGGAGCTGTTGGCTGTGGAGGTCTGTTGGCCTCCAGCAGCAGCAGAGAGGAGAAGGAGGAGAAGCAGCGCCTCAGGACGCTGCCCGGCTCCATCGGAGATGAAGACCCCAGTCTTCACACACGGCCACGTGCATGGACCCCGCCTCCCTCCTCGCCCCTGGCTCCCATGGAGGAGGAGGAAAGCGCGAGTGTGACCTTGTGCTTCCTCCTCACGAGTGCACACATGCATGTGGCACCCCTGCGCAGGCTCTTCAGCATCCCGCCTGGGGACATAGCCCCGCTGCTAGCTGGGCAGCCATGTTTCACGCTCACATGCTCATCCCCGCACCTCACTGTGCCACCCCTTCCCTGCCAATGCAGTGTGGACTGCCCCCGGCACAGGGCTTAAAGGACCCAGCCTGGAGCCAGCAAAAAAAAAAAAAGGGCGGGGGGGGGAGCTTGCTCTGCCTGGAAGGGAAGAGGAGGAAGCGGAGGCAGCACAGCGAGCTTGGGCCAGCGCAGTGCGCTCACACGGGGACCTGCGAGCCAGGCCCAGGGCAGTGCCCAGGCAGCCCCCAGCTGCAGCTTCTCCACCTGCTGCTGGGAAGATGAACCACGCAGGTGAGTGTGGAGCGGGGCAGGCACGGGGGCCCTGGGATGATGCCTCCTTCTCCCCAGCCGCAACCCCAAGGGGCAGAGCCAGGTGTAAGTGGCGATTTAGCTCAGGGGAAGGTGACTGGGGAGGATCTGGGGGGGTTTCGTCCCCACTCCCCTCGCCCCGCGTATGCCCGGCCGGGCTCCGCTTGTCACCTGCGGTGCTGGCCAGTGCAAGATCTGCCCGGGACTGCCCCGCGCTGCACCGATGACCTGCACTTTCGCTGCTGGCTGCTACTCCTCCCACACGCACCGCGTCAGCAGTGTCAAGCTGATGCAGTGCGTGTGGGAACCTGGTCCCTTCCCCAGCCCTTCAGCAGCCATTAGGAAGCTGCGGAGGGGCGGGGGAGGGATAAGGGGTGGGAACGAAAGTAAACAGTGTTTACTTTCATTTCCCGTCGCAGCACCGCAGGCCACAGAAAATGCCTTGGCAGGCCGTATGGCGGTCCTCGGGCCATATGTTGGACAAGCCTGCCTTAATAAAACATGCACCTTATTTTTGGAAGACCAGAATAGAATGTAGGGGGCGGGGAAAAGGATTTTTCTGGAGTCATGGCCAATTGTGTGACAGAATAAGTCCTGGAAACAGTGTGTGGCCTCAGGAACTTTTAAGTGTGGCAGAATCTCTCTTGTGGTGCTGCACTGTCTCCAGGAGGACTTTGTTGAACAGAATTAAGCCTCTTGCAAAAGGCAGACTCAAGACTGTTACTTCTTTACCGTAAATCACTGGTTTTCAACCTTTTTTCATTTGCGGACCCTAACAAATTTTGAATTGAGGTGCAGACCCCTTTGAATTTTAAGTGTGGATATCCACATACCTTTGATCATGGTCATCTTTCACAGACCCCTTAGAGCAGGGGTTGTCAACCAGGGGTATGCATACCCCTGGGGGTACTTAAAAAGGTCCCAGGAGGTACGCAGGGACAGAAAGCCACCTCCTCCCTGCAACCCCGCATCCAGCCGCTTGCCACCTTCCCCCCACCCCCTCGGAGGTACACTTACTAAAAGGGGGGCTGAAAACCCCTGCCTTAGAGTAGTCTGCAGACCCCCAGGGGTCCACAGACCACAGGTTGAGAACCACTGCTATGTAAATAGTGTCATTTCCACATCACAAACCTCATCAAAATAGTGCCAACAGCTCACTTGCTGCTTTGGACACAAAGTACAGTGTAGCCAAGAGCTGCAGGTATGGGAAGGTTAACACAAGATTCTGCCCCATTGGCTTGCTGAGCAGATACAAGTATCAGTCATCTTGGCAACTACGTGACATGCACAGTGTCTCTAGGAGTGCTTCTTTTCCAGTGAAGAAAACAGCTTCCCCACTTAAAACATACACCCCCATTTTGTGGGTACTGATTTTGGAGGAATTGCCATATTTACTCCAATATAAGATTATACTGAATGTAAGACTACCTCTTCTCTAATTAGATTCTATATATGGAAGATTTATAAGCTTTCTATATATTTTCCAGATAGAATCTAATTATTGGAAGTTTGCCTTGAATTTGTCCCTCTACCATTGCTACATCAGGGAAAACAGATCAAGATGGGAGGGGGGAGTCAGGCAGCCCTCTTGCCCATCAGTATGTTTTCCCAGTATGGGACACATTGGTTATACGTGTCCTAACTGTTGGCTGCATTTAATCAGCTTCATAGTTGGTTTCTGTTAGTGAGCACATGCTGCTTTTGGCAGCAGTTTAATGACAGACATTGAATTTAATGAGATTTTCTTGTTTGCAAATATAAGACATAGGGGCTCTTTCCCCATGCTGATTGGGTGGGTGGGGAACCTCATCTTGTATCTCAGGAAATACGGTATATGCTACTAACAGTTTTGTATTGCTAATTTTAAAAATTGCTTTGAAAATTGTGAAGGATCCCTAAGACTATAGTTCAGGATTATTTAATTGCAGTTTTATTGTAAACTGTAAAATTTATGTAATGGACAGAGCCCATTTGGTACTTTGTCATATTTACAATGACAGTACCAAAACAGGGAAGATGCTTATGTTTAATCTTCCTCTTCCCTGGTGCCCCTTCCCTGCCACACTCGCATCTACACACACAATGTAGCTTTTTATTTACTCGCAAACTTTGTCTTTCAGTGTGGGATTACTACATGCAAAATAAGAAACAAAACTTATTATTCTTTAAAAAAACAGAAGTTTATTGACCTACACTCAGTAAGGTTTTAAACTGATAATAGCATATTAAACAGGAAAGATAGCTGATTCTAATAGGTAACTTCCACTCATTGCCGCCCCTGCTGCCCGCCCCCTCCCCCCCCCCACACGCACGCACGCACACACACACTCAGCACCTGTGGAAAAAGAGCACTGCAGTCTGTCAGAGGGCATGCACCTTAGGGCATTAACATGCACGTGCAAATGAATGTGTGTGCTACATTACATGTTGAACATCTTTGTGGTTGGTTTGCTATTTTATCATGCCATATATAGCTTGTACATGTGGCATCTTATAAATTGTAACACAATTAATGTGGGGTTTCAGGTAGGCACCAGGTTGAAGTTCTGAGTCCGATAGCACTGATGGCTAAAAATAGGTGTAATAAGGAACAAGTACAGACTGTCAGAAAGCCTGAGGTTGATATAATCTGTGCAGGTTTCTCTAAGCTGCATCAATTCCACCACTAACTAGGGGTACACCAATAGAGAACTTTGGGGCTGATACCGATGGCTGATTTTTAAGGAGCCATATTGGCTGATACTGATTCGATAACCGATATGCGACCTGGCAACTTGGAAAGTGGTGTCCGGCTGGTAAGTCTGTTGTGGGGTAAGGGGCAGGCGGGGTGCAGATCATGGCCCCCATGATGGGGTAGGGAGTAGGGTTGAGGCCAGGCTCTGCCCAGCCAGGACAGGCTTAGGATGGATGGAGCCACAAGTGGCTTGTCAGGGTGGGGGCAGCTCCCACCGCTGTGTGTACCCCAGGCGGGCATGGGGGGCGTGTGCCCCCAGATCTGCATCTGGGGGAGGGCAGGCTGCCACTGTGGGCTGGGGCCAGGGCGGTGCTGGGCTCTTCCTGGTGGGGGCTGGGCTGCGTTTGAGGCAGGTGGTGGCAGTGCTGGGAGAGGGGGCTACGGGGGAGGGTTGCAGCCACCCAAAAATTCACTGTAGCCCCCCCCAACTTCACCTCTCAGCCCTGCCACTGCCTTCCCTAAGCACAGTCCAGTGCAGCTCCCCACCAGGAAGAACCAGCCCAAGCCTACAGCAGCAGCCTGCCCTTACCCCTGCACAGATCCAGGGGCACACAACCTCCCAGACGAGCTGCTTGTGGCTCCATCCTGCACCCCATCCTGGCTGTATAGCACTAGCCTCAGCCTCACTCTCGCTGTCTCCCTCACCATGGGGGCCTCAATCTGCCCCCCACACCCCTTCCCTCCCTCTGCCTCTTCCCCCACAACAGATTTACCAGCAGGATGCTGCTGGGCTGCGCTCCTGGCAGTCTGCATGCTGTACTGAGACTGTAGCTGCGCACATGCATGGGGACATTTATTGGTGACATTCAGCCACATCAGCCAAAAAAAGTCAACTGCTGATACTGTCAATTTTCATTATATCGGTGCCGATCTGATATGGGACCAACGTATCTGTGCACCTCTACCATTAACGAATGGAACTTGCATTCGCTCTTTGGTAGGGGGAGGCAGGCAGATGCCTGTACTGGCTGAGGCCAGAAAGTGGGAGGCACTCCCACACACATCCCAGCCTATCAGATGTTGCCAAGAGCAGCTGACCCCAGCCAAGCTGGGGCCATCCATGGTTGCCTGTCCGACACATGCCGCCAACCCCCTACTTTCAGGGGGAGGCAGGAGGGAGCCAACACAGAATCTCTCCCCAGCCTTGTGGCAGTGGAGGGGGGGGGCAGTAAAGGCCCCTGCCCTAGTACCAGCCCCTCCAATCTGGGGTCTGCACAGCTGGGAAGAGCCCATATGGTGGGGGCTTTCCCCCTGCCCAGCTGGTATAGGTTGCGCAGCTCCACCCCCATGAGTTGGTGCATTTGACCTGGAGGGTGGGGGGAGAAGTCAGGAATTGAGCCCCCACCCCTAGTCCCAGTCCCACCAAGCTGGGGTCTGCACAGCTTGGGGAAACCCATGTGATGGGGGCTTTCCCCCTGCCTGGCTGGGTCACACTGTACAGCCCTGCCCCTGCAAGTCAGTGCCTCTGACCTGTGGGGGGGTGTGGAAATGGAGCCCCCTGCCCTGGTTCTAACACTTCCAAGCTGGGGTCTGCACAGCTGGGAGAAGCCCCATGCCATGGGGCTCTCCCCCAAGCAGGGCGCTGTCCCAGAGACCCCAGGTCCAGGGGGCTAGGACCAGGGCAGGGTGCTCCATTCCCCAACCCTCTCCCTTTCCTTCTCCCCTCCCCCTCATTGCAGGTCAGAGGTAATGACTCATGGGGGGAAGAGCTGTGCAGCCTGACCAGGTGTGGGGGAGAGACCCCACAGCATTGGGTTTCCCCCAGCTAGGCGAACCCCCAGCTCTGGGGTTCCCCTCAGCTGGGCAGCCACCCAGCTTGGGGGTGGGGGTGGGCGAGGGATGGACTGGGACCAAGGTTGTGGGCTTTTTTCTGTTCCCACCCCCCTTGCAAGTCAGAGGCAGTGACTTGCAGGGGGAGGGAGGAGGCTGCGCAGCCCATTCTGGCCAGGCAAAAACCCCCTTAGTGCAGGACTCCTGCCAGCTGTGCAGACCCCAGCTTAGGGGGGAAACCCCCCCAGGGTGGGGGGTTCTGTTCCTCTGCCTCCCTGCCTCCCCCCCCCACTACCCCACCTGGCTGACAGGTGCAGGTAAGATGCAGGCTGGGGAGCAGAGGCTTTGCTGCCTCAGCTCCACGACAGCCCAGGGATAGAACCAACCTGGCTCAGCCAGAGCAGAAAAGCACTGCTGCAGACTAGCCCACCTGCACTGAAAGGGAGGGTTAGCAGGGGACCGCAAAGCATTCTAAGATGTTGGGGGACTGCAACCTTACTTGAGTTGGGAGGGGATCTGGAACAGAAATTCAATAAACCGGTCTAATATAAAATGATTAAATCGGATACTGCATCCATCCAGGTCTGTTTTAAACTGGGTTCTGTCATTTTGAAACTAGTCCATGAGTGCTGAATTTCTGTTCTGCTACAGGTTTAGGCTGGTTTCCAAACGCTTATACGTGCTAACGTATAATTTCTGTACCTAGCCAAGAGTATCCCTTATGGTATTGGTGCTGTACTTCTACTAATTTGACTTCAAATAAAGATTCTAACAAGTATGAATGGCTCCCTTGATGAGATGCAAATGAATGTGACATGACTAGAAGCATCTCTAAAGGTTACTACTTGCAGTATAGTCTCATTCAAGTAAGTAACTCTCTTGCTTTGTCATCTTAGTGATTTAGAATCTAGAAGAGAAGTGAGAAAAGAAGAAGGTGAAGCATTTGCGCGAGAGCATGGACTCATCTTTATGGAGACTTCTGCCAAAACTGCTTCTAATGTAGAGGAGGTAATTAACATTTCTGTTGATAATCTTTTAATAGAATGGTTGATTTTAAGTTGCTGTCCTTTAATGCTTATGCGTTTAAATTCCACATTCTTTTACATGCACCATTTTGAATTCTGTTACTCATCCCTTTTTAAAATTACTTGAAACCCTAATATTAATTTTAATTTAAAAACTGTTTGTACAGTGTAGTGTAGGTTGTCTTAAGTTACTGAGAATGTAGAGATTACCCTTTGTGCCATGATGGTTTTCTACAAATATATATGGATCGACTTTAATTTCTACCTTTCATAGCATGCCTAGTAAACATGTATTGGTGGAGTACAGAGGGGGATGCCTCCAATTCTGAAATATTCCAAAATCAAAAATGTCTGCTTCCCTTCTGCTCTCCTCCCCCCCCCCCTCCCCCAGAAGAAAAGCCCCATATAAAATACTGGAAGAGAGTTTTAACTAACTTTACCATTTACCTCTCCTTTTGTTAGGGTTTTTTGTGTTAGCTAGCACACTGTAATGACTGTTCATTTCGATTTTGGCATCCCTTACGTACTGTTGAAAAATACCTTTCTAGTTGTGCCCTAACTAATGCACCTCTTATTATGAGAGAGAAACACAAAGCAAAACTACTTCACCTCAGGGAAGCTAAAAAGACCCCTTAACTACCTTGCTCCCAGAAGCATCAGCAGAAGTGCCATTTGTCTAGTCTAGGGAAGTTAGATACAAACTTTAAACCAGGCTGCCTCCACATGTGCCTCCTAATTTCAAGAGTGGAGCTTTAAGGAAAAACCCTTAGTTACATAAACAGAATTAAGATAGCACTAGGTGGTAAGATGGATCATGTTCACTAAATAGTGCTACTTCCTGCAACTGTATATATTCTGGTGTATCAGCTAGGGTGTATGCTTTTCAAGGGATGGTGTCATCTGCTTCCTGGATCCGGGGGCTGCCCCATGATTGGTCCCTTTCATCAGTGCTTCATATCACACTTAATTTCAGGGTGTGACATGATGTTAGAGTAAGAGTCTGAGACTGGGAAACTTTTCCAAAATAGGACTACTTTGGACCATGTGCAGCCCAGCTGCATGTGCATCCTGTGAACATTGCAGGTTCAGGGGGAGCCCAAGATCTGGGGCTCCCCTTTCCATTAAAATGCTCACAGTGCAGCCCACATGCTGGGGTGTTGGTTGTAGCTGTGACACTCCCTCTGCCTGAAGAACAGTGTTTTTACCCAAAAGCTTGCAAAGGAGAATTTCCAACTATTTTAGTTCGTCTAATAAAAGACGCAAGATTTACCCAAAGGACATTGTCTGCCCACATGCTGGGACATTTTAAAGCTACATGATGCATATAGGCCTTACAACTTTTAGATGTCCCAGCTTGTGGGTTGCACCTTTAACAGGTCATGGTGCAGCTGTGTCCTGGGCAGGGGGCTTCATCCTGCCTGGTCTACTGTGTCCTGGACCTAGAGACAGCCCTGGGTCCTAGACACATCCACCTCCTGCCCCTTGAAAGGCATGCAGTGCAGCCCAAACACCAGGACATTTAAAGCTGCAGAGCTTGCCTTACAGGGTGGCACTTGGGGCAGCCCATGGGTTTGGGACACATGTCCAATCCCGCCGATCAGCTGGATCTGGTACTGGGTCTCCATTTTGGGACCCCTTTGCCCTGGCAAACACAATCTGGGATTAGATCCCGTTGTGCGATTTAAATTAACATCTGTCAGGGTTCTTCAGAATTAGGTAATTCTCTTTGGTCAAGATTCATAGATTCATAGATGTTAGGATCGGAAGGGACCTCAATAGATCATCGAGTCCAACCCCCTGCATTAAGCAGGAAAGAGTGCTGGGTCTAGATGACCCCAGCTAGATGCTTATCTAACCTCCTCTTGAAGACCCCCAGGGTAGGGGAGAGCACCACCTCCCTTGGGAGCCCGTTCCAGACCTCGGCCACTAACTGTGAAGAAGTTCTTCCTAATGTCCAATCTAAATCTGCTCTCTGCTAGCTTGTGGCCATTATTTCTTGTAACCCCCGGGGGCGCCTTGGTGAATAAATACTCACCAATTCCCTTCTTTGCCCCTGTGATGAACTTATAGGCAGCCACAAGGTCGCCTCTCAACCTTCTCTTGCGGAGGCTGAAAAGGTCCAGTTTCTCTAGTCTCTCCTCGTAGGGCTTGGTCTGTAGGCCCTTAACCATATGAGTGGCCCTTCTCTGGACCCTCTCCAGGTTATCCGCATCCTTCTTGAAGTGTGGCACCCAGAATTGCATGCAGTACTCCAACTGCGGTCTGACCAGCGCCCGATAGAGGGGAAGTATCACTTCCTTGGACCTATTCGTCATGCATCTGCTGATGCACGATAAAGTGCCATTGGCTTTTTTGATGGCTTCGTCACACTGCTGACTCATGTTCATCTTGGAGTCCACTAGGACTCCAAGATCCCTTTCCACTTCCGTGCCACCCAGCAGGTCATTCCCTAGGCTGTAGGCGTGCTGGATGTTTTTCCTCCCTAGGTGCAGCACTTTGCATTTCTCCTTGTTGAACTGCATCCTGTTGTTTTCTGCCCACTTGTCCAACCTGTCCAGGTCTGCCTGCAGCTGTTCCCTGCCCTCCGGCGTGTCCATTTCTCCCCATAGCTTTGTGTCATCTGCAAACTTGGACAGAGTACATTTCACTCCCTCGTCCAAGTCACTGATGAAGACATTAAAGAGTATCGGTCCAAGGACCGAGCCCTGCGGGACCCCACTGCCCACACTCTTCCAGGTCGAGACTGACCCATCCACCATGACTGTCTGGGTGCGACCCTCTAGCCAATTCGCCACCCACCGGGCTGTGTAGTCATCCACGTCACAGCCTCTTAACTTGTTCACCAGTATGGGGTGGGGTACCGTATCGAAGGCCTTCCTGAAGTCTAAGTATACGACATCCACCCCTCCTCCTGTGTCCAGGCGTTTCATAACCTGGTCATAAAAAGAGACTAGATTGGTCAGGCACGATCTGCCTGCCACGAATCCGTGCTGGTTTCCCCTCAGCATAATTTGCCCTGCTGGGCTGTCACAAATGTGAACCTTGATAATTTTTTCAAAGACTTTACCAAGGATGGAGGTGAGACTGACCGGCCTATAGTTGCCCGGGTCCTCCTTCCTCCCCTTTTTGAAAATGGGGACCACATTAGCCCTTTTCCAGTCCTCTGGGACTTGGCCCGTGCACCACGAGCGTTCAAATATTCCCGCCAGTGGCTCTGCAATGATGTCAGCCAGTGCCTTCTGCACCCTCGGATGGAGCTCATCCAGGCCTGCCGACTTAAAGGCATCCAGTTCTTCCAAGTGACTCTGCACCATCTCAGGATCTACGCATGGAAGTCTGGCGCCTTGCTGCTGCCTCTCTACAACCCCAGTGAGAGACTTGTTGTGTCCCTCACTTAGGAACACTGAGGCAAAGAACTCGTTGAGGAGTTCAGCCTTGTCCCCCCTGTCTGTCACCAATTGTTTCTGCCCATTTAGCAGGGGTCCTATTCCTCTCTGGGCCTTCCTTTTACTCCCTATATATCTAAAAAACAATTTCTTATTGTCTTTTACTTGGGTTGCCATCCTCAGCTCCATGGTAGCTTTGGCCCGCCTAACTGCCTCCCTACAAGCACAAGCAGAGGAGGTATATTCGTCTTTAGTGATCTCTTCCTGTTTCCACTTTTTTTGTGCTCCCCTTTTGGCCCTTAGGCTGCCCTGGATTTCTGTGGTCACCCAGGGAAGCCTCCTGGCCCCTTTCCCTCTTTTGCCTCGCTCGGGGATCGTCTTGCTTTGTGCCCGAAGGATCGTTTCCTTAAGGCACAGCCACCCTTCTTGGGCTCCCATCACTTCAAAACTCCTACTCTGCAGTGCATCCTTGACTAATCGCCTGAGTTCATTGAGATCAGCCTTCCTAAAGTCTAGCACTTTCACCCTACTAGTTACCTTACCCACTCGACATCTTATGGTGAATTCTATTATTAGGTGATCACTGTCCCCCAGATGGCTACCGATCTGGAGGTCCCCTACCATGTCATCCCCCATTGCCATTACCAGATCCAGTATGGCATTCCCCCTAGTGGGACCATGTACCTCCTGTGTCAGATGGAGGTCCTGTACACAGGTTAGAAACCTGCGTGAGCGGTGGGACTTTGCTGTCTGTGACTCCCAGCAAATGTCCGGGTAGTTTAGGTCCCCCATGACTACCGCCTCTTTAGCTTTTATGGTCTCCAAGAGTTGCCTCAGGAGCCCCGAATCTCTTTCTTCCCCATGATGTGGGGGTCTGTAGCAGACCCCTACCACCAAATCCCTTTCTCCTTGCCCCCCATGTAGCCTAACCCACAATCCTTCTACTTCCTCATCCTTGGATTCCATCTTGATGGGGGTTGATGTATTTTGCTCATTGACAATATATTGCTCTAGGTGCTTGTCTCTTGGGCTGGGGAGAATTAAGAGAGTTCCTGATTGTTATGAATATATTGATTTTTTTGGGAAATCTTTAGAAATTGCTGGAAATTATCCTGTTTCATAAAAATGATAAACTTCTATTTTAATGATATTTGCAAACAATGCCAAATTAAGGTACGGTGTGAGTGGAAAATAATTAAAAGGACCTAGAGAAGTAAAAAATGTGGGCAGGGAATACTACAACTTTTGACTGGTTTATGAAAACAAGATAATAGATTCAGGAACTACTAAAGGGAAGTATGTACAGAAGTGTACACAAGGTATGAAAACAGGTCAGTTTTTGGTTGTTTTTTTTAATTGATGAAGTATGAGCAGTCTGTGCTGCTTTGAGCTACATAAACAAAAGTTGTCACATCATAGGCAAGGGAGGTAAATATAGTGCTTCCACAAAGCATTATTGAGATTGGGTACCCAGAACAAGTACTTTGTTAGAAACACAGCACTAAAGAGACATCAAAAAATTTGAAGGTGTCCAAAAAAGAGATTACTGACCTGAAGGTATTAATTAAAAAAAAAGGAATTATAAAGATCTAAAGGACAGATCCAGTAAGCCCTCTAAACTCAAAATTTCTGTTTACTTAAGGGTGATAGGACAGTCTACAGGTATTTTGAATGATGTAAGCACCAAGCAGGGTGAGAAACTTTTTTAAGGTGATCCAGCTGGAATTAATGAGATTAAATTAAGCAAAAGAAATGTAGGCCACCTTGTGGGAGCACTTATCTTAGTGGTGACTTTTAGATTAATTTTCCACAGGAATTGGTAGAATCCTAATGACTGGGGAAAAGAAAGTTTGGAATAGTACCCCCCCTCCTCCCCCTCCTAAACTTGGATTCTGCACTGACCAAGGGAACAGACCTGACTTAATAAACCTGTAATATTTAACTTCTGTGATTTCTTATGTCTGTTGGATTGTTACAACCTCAGTTAATTCACATTAAAATAAGTTGCTGAGCAGATATACACCATTCTCATTGCCAATCTATGTATTTATCAAATACATTTCCAAACTGATTATTGAACCAAGCTGGCACACCATAACTGTGCCACAAGCCAATATATCATCTACAAAGTGGTTCTGCATGTCTTCTGTGCAGAGGATGCCTTCCTCTTATCTGAGACACCTTCCCATTTAGTAATATAGAAATAAGTGTGGTTGACTTCCCAAATTGGGGGCTTGATCCATAGTACTGAAGCCTCCCCCACCCCACAAATTATGTAGGCAACCTTTATATAAATTATATTTATGCAGCTTAAGAAATACTTGGAAGCGGACACATTGAGCCTTTAGTTTAAAACACAAAAATTCTAACTTAGGCACACAAAAAAAGGGGGGGGGGGACTAAAGTGTTATTGTGTGTGCCTTTTGTCAATTTAAAAACGGAAAAAATATTTAAAAGCAGACTTTGACAACACAGTAGCTTTTGCTACTTTATAAAGACTGGCATAAATGTGGATGTACAAATGGGTTGGCTATTAGAACAGCCTAAGCACTAGTCAGTTGCCTGGTGGTGCACTGTTTTACCTTGTTTTTAAAAAAGGAAAAAGAAATGTACACCAATACCACATCAGGTTAATGAAGCTGGGAGTAAGAGAGATTTGGTCAGATTTGAAGTACATTGGCAGGGTCGCATGCAGAGGAACATTCAGGAGTTCTCAATGCAGAACATGGTTGGTGAATAAATTTAAAACTTCAGGACCTAATGTTGTTGTTCGCTTCATAAAATATGAAGGCCTAAGTGACCAGCATGGGTATTGAAGTCTCCAAAAGTAAGGGAGAGAGTTTTGGTGTTAAGTTATTTCTGCATACTAAATTCTTATGCAACAGGGAAGTGTAGAGTTCTAGAGGTCTTTTTCCTGTATCGTGCCATGCTCTCAGGGGTATAACGCCAGTTTCTACCATTTATTCCTGGTGTCCAGGTCTGTTCAAGGTTTTGAATGCCACGTTGATGGTTGGACTTCTTTTTTTCTTGTCCTACATAAAGTTTTTCAAGGTCGTCATGTTATAGTCATTAGAGGTGCGCAGATGCATCAGTCCATATCTATGGGCACTGATAAAGGAAAATTGACGTTATCGGCAATCTTTTTTTTTTGGCTTATTTGGCCAATAATGTCACCAGTAAATGCCGCATGCATGCACAGATGCAGCATGTACGTGGTCAGCTCAGCAGTTTGTAGAGCAGCATCAGGCTGATAAGTCTTTTGGGGAGGAGGGAAGGGACAGTCAAGGCCCCTGCAGTGAGGGAGGCAGTGGGGCTGTGTGTGGAACAGACCTGCGATTGGTTCATAGGTGGGGAGGCTCCCACGGCTGCATGCACCCCTGGGGGAGCCATGAGGGACATATGCCCCCTGGATCTGTGCGTGAGGTGAGGGTAGGCTGCTGCTGTGGGCTAGGACTTTGGGTGGTGCCAAGCTCTTCCCACTGAGGGGTTTTGTGCTCCACCTGGGTGACGGTGGCACCTGGGGAGAGCTACAGGGGTCTCCCTCTCCCAGTGCTGCCACCCGCACCGAGCACAGCCCTGACCCATCTCTCTCTGTTTAGGAAAAGCCCAGCACTGCCCCTGGCCCTAGCCCGCAGCAGCAGCCTGCCCTTGCTCCACGCACAGATCCAGAGGCCATGTGCCACCCATGGCTCCCCCAGGCGTGTATGCAGTCATGGGAGCCCCTGTGCCCCCTGGACAAGCTGCTTGCGGCTCTGTCCTGTGCCCAGCCCCAGCCACACTCTCTCCCTCACTACTCTCATGAACTTGGGCGGGGGGAGGAATCTAGAAAGTTTCCTGGTTTTCCCTTTTTTCCCTTCCGTTCTCCCTGCCCTTGCAAGGCAGTATCACTAGTAATATCAAGATCAATCAAATGGCTGTTACCTTTTGTTCCTGAAATTATTCAGTTGCATTCTATGGTTACTTCCTTCAAAATCTAGTCAGTGACCAGGGTGAACTCTTGCTTTACTCTGTCACTGACTGACTGATCACAGTCTCTGATTGCACATTCAGTGTTATATAAATCTAATTTGGCTTATTTTTTACTAATATTCCAAAGTATGCTACAATTTTTTTAAGGTAGCCTCTGCATAGTCTATCAAAGATCTTATGATTATTGCAAGAAGTGGCTAGTACACCATACCCATGGGGAAAAAAAATATGACTCAAAGGCTGCCTTCTTCACTCTTCCCAACTTGAGATCAGTTTGTTTTTTGATACATGCAACATCATTCTGGCCGGTAATTTTCCTAGATGCTGAAAATAATGTGATTTCTCTCTAGTTATTCCAGTTGGCAAAGTCACACTTCTTTGGCAATTTTACTGTAAACCCTCTTTCTATTGTACTGGATTTTTTTTTCATTCCATGTTCTATTTTAAAAGATGATCTGGAGGGCTGTGTTGTTACTTGCTTTAAACATCTCTTCAATAATGTTATCCTCTCCAACTGCATCTCCAGTATTATGGTTACTGCTGGCTTTTCTAACTTATGCCATTGTAATGTTTCATGATTCTATAACGAGCTCTAGTAGTAGGCATTTGATATATGTTTCTATTTGGTCATTCACTTGGTTCATTTTAAGATATCCTGAAAATGTTCTGCCTATCATCCATTCATTTGGGGGGGGGGGGGGGGGGGTTGTAATAAATGGGGTTGCAAGATTCACAGAAGTTTGATTACAACAGTGAGGCTTGGACCAGAAAGTGACCCAAAATGGCACTGCAAATTCAGAAAGGGAGTGACCATTGAAAAAGATGGGGAGCTGCCTAAAGCTCTGTATTCTTTTTGTCACTTACTTGAGTTTTCTCCTCTTTTAGCAACATGCTATGGGGTGCCACTTAACATTAGCACTGTTAGATGTGCAAACACTGGTGCATGATTCATAAGATTCAATCTAGAAATTTCAAATAGAAATCCATGGTATCAAAAATATTTTGACCTGTTATGGTCTTTTGAAGTTCTTTGCAATAGAAAAATGGTTTAATTTTTTTTCTGTAATCCAAGAATGAGTGAAATGGCATTGTCTGAGGGGTGCCTTAAATTTAAACAGATTGAGAACCATTGCTCTAGGTAGCATTCTGGTATCTTCCCACAAAGAATCAATATCTTGGTTTTCTTCAGTTGACACCTTTAGGATTATGAACCCATTCTTTAGTGTTTATATCTTTTAATTAAGAACAGTTGAGTCATCATTGTCCTCTAACCTTCCTCATCCTCTTGAATTTTGCCTTCAATTTTGCAACATAAGTGCTCATGTCTACATGCAGTTTCATCTCATCTGTGAAATCACCATCTCTAACCTCATATAGGTTTTCTTAGAAAACTAAGAGCTGGCAATATCTGAGGGGGACCTCAAGTCTTTTGAGAGGTACCTTGAGTCTAAATGGGTTGAGAGCCACTAGGCTAGATGTATTCTGGTGTGGCTTCTGGTGGTTTGTTTTTGTGGGCATTTTTGTTCATTGTATGAGATGGGTTTCCTAGCCCTGTGCACAGCCTTAGATTAATGAGGCTTTATTGATCATTACAGCTATCCATTTGTAGAAGTCCCACATTTGCCATCAAGGGTATACACTTTAGTAGCTTCAGATGTTCCAAGTCCAGACTTAAGTCCACTAGAACTATGACTTCTAAACACAGTGGTGTATTAATACAGTGACTTAATAGTGGATTTGATATTTACAATGAAATCTCAGAATAGATTAAACCCAACAGTTCACAATTTGGTCTTTAGAGCACCGGGTCTGGTGTATGAGAACTGACTGGTCACGTGATGCTGATCTTTGTTTCCTGCTGTTAAATTGCATTAGAGGATGCTAAAAATATCTCATTAGAAAAATATCTTTTATAATATTAATTATCCGTGTAAGCAATTCGTGTATGGTTTCTACAGGGATAATATTCAATCATAAATGAAAGGTAAGGTGGCCTACACGACAACTCAGAACTGATTCAAACCTTTTTTTTTAAAGACGCCTTTTAACTAGACTAAATTCTTATTAGAACTCAGCCTTTCCCTAATGTAAACCTTTTTTCAAAGCATATTATACTGTTCTTCTAAGATATGCTTATTTGTCTGATTTTGTTTTTAAATGTTAATCAGAGGGGAACAGCTATTCAACGTATTAATTTTGCTAGTGAAATTCTACTTAACATGAGGGTTTTGTGTAATTGAGAGTGTAATGTTAGGTGTTTTAAATGTAAGACTTGAATATGGGATGGTACTTTTTAAACTATGGGAGGATTGGAAATTTGTGAAGACTAGAACTGGCTAAATAGCAGAGTGTACAGTTTTATGGAGATTTTTTAAATTTAATTTCTTTGGGGTTTTTTTTTTTAATTGTGCTGTACTGCCAACCTCCCAGATCCTTGCAGCTCCTCACTAAAATAGATATTCATATCTTTTTCAATGGTGAGAGAACATTGTGGTGAAACTGGCAGAAATGTCTGTTTCACTGGGAAGTTGCAAAGTTTTTTTCCAGAACAGCCTCTCCAGAGATCCTGAAGCCTGTTCCAGTCCTGCAAACAGGAGGCATGGAAGTTCTGGGGACCCTGGCTCCAGCTGAAGTTCTTGGGGCTTTCAGGCTCCTTGTTACAGAGTCAGGAGACAAGCCCTTAGCTGATCATGTTTTTTAGACTCCATAGTAAAGAACCTAGAAATGCTTGCATGGCTAGCTGTTCCTGAGTTGAGTCCTGGAATTCTTCCAGGCAGATTTCCCCAGGACCAAGGACCTGAAGCTTGCACATCCCCACTGGAAAACAGAGCAGTGAGGCAGTGTGTGTAAATGTTTGGGTCCCCAGCTCTTGGTCAGGTCAGGTTTCCAGATCTAGGGCAAGCCACCAAGAATTCATTGCAAGGTCTGACTTAAAAGTGTTTTGAATCTGAGTTGTATCAAAGAAACCATTTCAGGCTTATTAACAAGTCGGTATTCTCTTTAAAAGAATTTTGTTGTAGTACTACTAACCAGGTATAATGAATGACAACAACTATGCAAGTTTGCTATATTTTTTCTCTATTTTCCACCTGAAAATATATTTGGCTTCAGTGACTATCTGAAGCACACCCTTTAGTTAGTCATACATTAATACCACAGCATCTCTGTTTTATCTTAATATTTAATGGAGGGAGGGGGAAAGGTGAGAAATGTAACTCCAGGAATTAACTAATTTAAGATCTTAACTAAATATGGCTAAAAGTCATATTTGTCTGGCTGGCATTTTGTAACTTACTTTTACATTTTTTCATTGTTGCATCTAATACTGTAGCATTTAAGATATAAATGTGATGGTATTGCAGATAGTTGACCAGCCAGTTCATTCAGATTTCCAGTGATGCGGTTTGAATATGACCACCAGATGGCAGCATGTTACATGAACAGAAAATGTCATTGTTACATTTTTGAGTTTTCAGCAGAGGAAGTGTTCTTTTCATTAAATGAAAACAGAAATATAAATACTTTTCCATTATTGTGTTCATGGACCTTTAAAAATCAATAATAATTCATTTAATTATTAGCTTTGCAACAGTAATCATCCTTATAGTTATTGCAGAGACCCTCATTAAAAGGTTCATCATTGCAACAAGCTTCAGAGGCAGAGAGGTGCCATTATCCTTACTTTTATAAATAGGAAAAGTGAACCACTAAGAAGTGATTTGCCCAATGTGTTTAACCTGTGGTAAAGTCATGGCTAGAACCCAGATTATCTGAGTCCATATCAAATGTTTTAAACAAAATAATTTCTCTGGATGTATTCTTGACGTGAGTACAAAGACGGATATAGGCAATGTTACTTATCCAGATATGAATTTCCAAGGTAATAGAAAGGGGAGTTCATTACTTGTAAAGCATATTAACCCATTTTTCCCTTGTGTGTAGCGCAGTATATTTTATTGTATTGGTCCCCAAGATAAGTAGGTGCCCAACGCATTTGTGGAGCTTGTCTGCAGGCCAGACTTGGTGCGCAAGGCCAGAAATTTGGTGGCAGGACAAGCGAAGGCAGTGTTAATTGCTGTGCCTTTGGGGAACCACAGCAGTTAATACTGCCACTGCTCCCCCCAAATTTCCAGACCTATGGGGAGCCCCACAAGCCAGATGACGTGGCTCTGTGGGACATATCTTGGTCACCCATGCTCTAGATAATGATTGTATTGAATTTATTTGGATGTGAAATTTTCAGTAAGCATTGTATGTATTTGAGTTTCCAATTCTTGTAGCAATGTGTGCGCTAGAAACTACCTTTTTTGCTTTGAAGTATATCTTAGTTTAAATATGAATTTGTCAGAACCCACACAAAAATTAGGGTTTGGGGTTTTTTTTTTAACTGCTGGGTAAGACATTTTTTCACTTTCATAACTGACTAGTAATTTTCCTTCTGAATCAGTACCAATGAGGATACATGTTACGGTATATTTTAACAAATATTTTTCTTCTGAGAAATCAAAACTTTTTAATTGAATTATAGATTATAGATTGAATTAGTTATTTCCCAGTGTAACATGTCAGCCTACAACTGCTTTAGTACTAATAATTGGTGTTTCAGAACCATAATAACAAGCTGTTAATCTGTGACTTGCTTTTTTAAAGATAATTGATTGATTAAAATTTAATTGTTCCTTATTTTTGGAACAAGACCAGTAGTTCAGTGAAGTACTTAAGCTTGGGCTGAATAAGTTAAGCACAGAGATAGTCCATCCAAATTCAGTACAGTGATTTACACTTTTAACCTAGGTAGAAGTCTTAGTTAATGTCATTGCCATAAACACACATTTTTCTGTGTCTAAAATAAAGCTTTGGCTGGAAACTAATAGCTGGAAACTCTCTAATAGCTTTTCTTTGACTTAAATATAAAGTTAACAACTGTAAGAAGTAGGCATGCTCAGTAATGAATTCTAGGACTGTGTTGTACATGCCAATTGTTAAGTGCTTGTTTATGTGAAGTTATCATAACACATTTTCAGGACTTCATGGTTCTGCTTAATGTTCTTCTCTAATGGGAGCAAGTGAATATCCATATAAAAGATTCCAGCTGTGTTAATTCTGAAGTTTTGACCATAGTTTTCAATTAGTCAAATGTATATGGATGTTGCAATAAATGGTGTGCTATCAGGAGCAAAGATAAGTTTGGGGGTTGGTGTAGGGGAGGGGTTCCGCCCTCTTTATATGGAGAACTTTAATTTCTGAGGAGTGTGAATCAATTTGTAGTTGGCTGAAAGCCAATTTTTTTCCTCAACTCTAACACACGTTTGAAAAACGTACTCACTTCCTAAGTGCCTTGTGAATCTGCAATGATTAATTCTTCTCATTATTTTGCTGCAAATTCTCATGACCCTCTGTGATGATTCGATCACCCACTTAGAGTTTATGCATATTCATATCTTTCCACTCCTGCCGCAGTCGTTCAAGTCTCCTTCACTGACTGTGGTGTGTGCTTGGTGCAGTAATTGAGCTGCAGTAGATTGATTACTCTGGGGAGCTGTAAGGCCTTTAAAGGTGAAAACATATCAGTCCTGTTAATTAGGAAACAAAGCTCTGGTGGCAAGTTCAGCAGTCAAATGCTTCCACTGTAGAAATGAGGAAAGGTATGATTTGTTCCTCTCTGTGAACCCTGTTTACTTTTTTATATTTGAATTAGATCCATATCAGATGTGGTGGACTTCTGCAGAAAATAGCATGTCTTGTCTGACTATACAGGGAGAGTATTTCAAGATGAGATTTTTTTGTTTGTAGTATTGAGTATAGATATTAACTATTGTCAATCAAGCCTTAAATTATATATTGCCTATTAGGAGTTACTTGACCTATAAAGCAAAATAAAAGATAAGATTTTTTTTTTTTTTTTTTTTTTTTTTTTTTTTTTTTTTGTATCTCGATATTGATAACTAGTCCTTCTCTACTAACATCCTTATAGTTAACAATATGTTAGCTTGGCCTTAAATGTACTATTGGGCAAATCTTTCCTCTGAATTTAAAGTTAAGTTCTCTGAAAGCCTACATCTTTTGTTTTTACTGTTCAACCAGTTGTCTAGCTTTGCATGTACAAGATTAATTAAAGAGGATAAATTCTTAAAATTAGGTGAATATTAAATGATGGCATAAGGTTTTGTCTAACAGAGAGAGCATCCTTACATCAACATCATCATAAGTACCCTGTGGTTTTATGTTGCTAAGCACTCTAATCTAGAGTGACATATTACAAAGATACAAAGATATTCAGGGTGGGGAGAACCATCTGCCACATTATCCATAAGAGCCAGAAATAAAGTATTTAAGAGTAATTTATATTTTAAAACCCACTTTCCTTAGTAATGATTGGACAGCAGCTTTTATAATACAGATGCTGTTGTTATAAAATACCAGTGTTTGTGGGCTGTGATTGATGCTTCTTCAGGCGAGTTACTATACCTCATCTTCATTCCTATTGCTGTTGAGGTCAGTGGTAGATTCCCATTGAAGTCGGTGAGATCAGGGTTGGACTTTTCATGTGTTTATATATATATTTTTCTACTTTAAATAGCATATTGTATCCATTTGTTTTGTCTCAAAATTGATCTAAACTTCCTTTTTTATTGTAGGCATTTATTAATACTGCAAAGGAAATCTATGAGAAAATCCAAGAAGGAGTCTTTGATATCAATAATGAGGTAATTTTTTTACCATATTCTGATAGCATACTCTTGTTCAGGTTTTTTTTCCAAGAGCATTGCTTTTTTTTCACAAGAGCTTGGATTATCCAGTAGAACAAGTTTTATCACAAAATTCTAACTGAAAACCCAAACACATTATTATAGAATATTTGTAGATCCCTTTTGACATAAAATTGTCTGCTATTGTGATGAAAATGGATTAAAATAAGTGACCCTATCCATCCATGAAGCATCACAAAATCATATAAATCCTCAAAAGAGAGAAGAAAATCCACTTTCATCCACTTCTCCATATGGTGTCATCTGCTTTCAAAGATAATTTTCCACTGTGTAAATGGGGAGACCGTGTTAATGTGCCAGATGTACTGCATGAGCTGTCCAGTATTGGGATGGTGGGGAGGGAGACTGGAAAGAATTGTATAAAGTATGACTGAAAAATCCTGGTTTAGGTGACTGGATTCTACAAGGAGTAAAATATTAGCTACTTTACTTTGTCTATACAAATTGCTCAAAGTAAAGCTAATGATGGCCTGTTTTGGTTTCATACCAAACAAATGCTGGAACTCAACTCAACTCAACCTTTGTATGTTGAACCACAGAAAATTTATGCTCTAATCCTTCAGTTCTCAAGCACATCATATTGTTTTGCAATAGAGGGCCTTGGATAGCTTGGAAGTTATGAAGTCGTTAAATTGCTGGTTTGAATTTAAAACAGGTTACTATCATCTAAAATAATAGCTCTTCAGTATGTTTGTGAAATTTGTTTGTATGTTTGTGAAATTTGAGGAATAATTAGCCTATTTGTAGCATCTAATGACGCTGGCCGTTGCCTATGAAAACTTATGCCTCTAACCAAGTTAGTTTCCCAGGTGCCCCCCTGCACTACCTTCTTGTAAAATACGTTGGTGGGATGAGTCAAATTCTCAGTGAACTAGTATTCACATCAGTAATGCCATATTTTGCAGATATCTAGTTGATCTAATAAAAGCTATCATAGAATCATAGAAAGGGTTGGAAGGGACCTCAGGAAGTGATCTTGTCCCAACCCCCTGTTCAAAGCCTCTGCCACAAGACTTCTGAATGATTAGCGCTTGACACACTTGTTGACAGTTGAAGACGTCTTTGGTACACAAACTTCTTTCACCCTTAAGCTTTCCCATCAAGGTCCTAAGCTAAAACATGTTAACAGGACGACAGGGAATTCTGCACAGCCACTAGCCATTCCATACCAATCCTGTGAATAAGGATATTCATTTTCCAGGGCTGTCAGTCTGACATATCTGAATAAGAATGACAGTCACTACAATGTTGCTATGTTGGGAATTGGTAAGGGAAGTGACAGAACTGCATTAAATTGTTCCACCTGCCCCTTGCTTATCATACAAGTTTACAAAGTAAAACATTACATATAATTAGGGTAACAGTAGACATCAGCAAGATGTCATTGCAGAGTTTCAGTAATACCCCAGCTGGTTGCACTAAATGGCTTGTGACTAAAGAGAACTTTACCCTTACGCATTGGTTCTGAAAACAAAACTCCAGTTTCTCAGAAGTATCTGTTTGTAAATTCTCATTAACATTTTTCATCCAATTTGTTCAGAGTTCAGATTCTTCAGGGTTAATGTGCCATATAATCTTGAGTTGGTTTTAAGGAGATGCTGTTCACTTAGAGACTGATGCTATATAGATTGGATGGTAATCAGGGCCTCTGAAAAGGCATGCTCATTGTATCTGTCGAGTTGCATATAGTAGCTGACTGCTTTACTGTGCCTTATGGAGCTTTGATTGCAATATGCTGTCAAGAGCCAACAGTCCGTGCTATTTATTTGGCTTAATGCCAGGTCTGGCTCCTTGATTCCTCAAGAAGTTGCTACCAGCCCAGAGGGGGCAAAACCAATGAGCCATAGGGCATGCTTTTTATTAAAGAGGAGTCAAAGAGCGAAAAGAAACCACATCAGCTGCTGTCAATACTGAGCTAGTGCCAGAAACCCCAAGGCTACTACTGTTGCAGAACAACTGCCAAGCACTATAAATCTGAGATTTACTGTGACGCAAAGTTTCCTTAAGAGCTTAATTTCTGAAGCTACTGTATTACTTTTCTCAAAGTGCTGTATTTTTAGGTAAAATCCACTTGAGGGAGTGAGGGTTAAGATATAAGTGTGAGTTTGATGAATGAAAGAGCTGCGCTGTGTGTGGGTTCTTGGCGAGTAGCCATGTCTTTGGGGATCATAGAAATTATTGATGACACAGAACACTCGTATGCCCTTAGCCTGTACAGCTGATTCAACATGGAAAGAAATGCTGTCTAAAGAGGAAAAGTTTTACATTGTATTAAACCAGTCGAGGTTTGAATCTATCTTCCTTTCTACTTTAAAATGTTCTTTCTCTGTTTCCTTTTATTTTCTTTTTTTTTTTCTTTTCTTTCTTAGTATATGTTTCTAACAAAAGCATTTAAAAAGCCTTTTTCTTATATGTAATTATAGGTAAATAATACTTTTGCTGAATGATTGTTTTCTTACTTTCAAATACAGAACTGTTTTACAGAAATGAAATGGAGATAAAGGAAACAAGAAGGAAAGCATCTCCCTCTTTCCCCTGCCCCCTCCCTCCCTCCCCCCCATTTTACTTCCTTAATTGATACCAGGCATATTTTTTAATAGAATTTTGCTGTGGCTTATTGCACACAAAAATGAACAGAGAACTTGTTTTAGATCATTTATTTTTGTTTAGGAACCTAACTTATTTCAGTGCTTTTAGCATATTAAAATGGCCTAAAGTAATTATACTCTGTATTCAACTTTTTCTTATTTCAGGCAAATGGAATTAAAATTGGCCCTCAACATGCTGCTACTAATGCAACACTTGCAGGCAATCAGGGAGGACAACAAGCTGGTGGAGGCTGCTGTTGAGCCTATTTTTACTTTCTAGCTGCCTGAATGGGGCCTACTAACTTGTTCTTTCACCCTCCCCCACTCCAGCTCAACTGACACATGAAACTATTGTAAGTTGGTTTCATGTTGCAGGAGAAGACTTTATCCTTCAAATTCTTGTATAACTTTGAATAAATGGTTAATGTTCACTTAAGAGACAGATTTTGGAGATTGTATTCATATCTATTTACATTTGATTTCTAGGTCAATTGATGTGATTATTTTTGTTAAATGTTGTCTTGTGCCCTTGACTACGAACTGAATTGTATTAAACACTACAAAGTCATCTGAGTATTTTAATCAGTTTGTGTAGTTAGGTTTCCCAGCTGCTGTGGTTACCTAATGTTTAATATCGTAGAGCTGTCCTCAAGTTTTTGTCAATTTTCAAGGCTATAAAGAGAAGCAGAAAGGACTCTTTTAATTCTGTATTTATCATTTACTTTCTGTATATATAGTTTAATAACCTGCTTGGGTGTATTTGCCAAGCTAGAATTCTTTAATGCATTTGCATAAATTCTATACTATTTAGAGCTTGAAAACTACAGGAGCATTATTAGAAATTGCTTGGACGCTGAATTTTAAACCTTTTTGACATTGTTAGCATGTTTATCTTCTGTCATTATCCTGAAGTCCAAGAAAAAAATGCTTAATGTATATTACTAGAGGCTACATGTGTATTACCTATTTTAATGCCAAATGTTTGCTGTTTGTTCACAATTTCCACAGCACCTCTTCAAAAACGGATTAGCTGTTTGCCTTAATGAATACTGTAGGTAAAAACTGAGAATGATGATTGAAAAATATAGGAGGAATTGATACCCATTTAAAGTGGCACATTATGAAGATTTTGATTTTTTTTTTCTTAAAATAATGTTGTTTCCCCACTCCTTGTTTACACTTTATTTCTAGGCATATTTTTCATGCAGGACAGTTGGAGGGGTGTTGTTTTTTGGGGGTTGTTTTTCCAACCTAGATGTACAGTGACTGTGTAAAGTTTTTCTTTTGGTGAAAACTTGTAATCCTAAATATATGGTAAGCATCTTGTCAATTGTGAAGGGGGTGTGACAATAAAATCTTCCAGATGGAAAATCTTGATAAAAGCCAAAACTGGAAATGGTTTGGTACTTATTATAGTGGTGATGTAAGGAAGGGAGGGAGAGGTGATGCTCATAATGACATGGTAAAACAGTGCAAAATAAAATCCTCTGTTTAAGTATTATATTGGTTAAAGTGCAGAATATTCAGTGTCAGTTTGACTGCAAATGAACAAAAATGAACTTTTAATTCTTCATATTTATATCTAATTCATAAATAAAGGGGTGACATTAGATCATGGTCTGTATGTCTCCCTGAAGAAATGAATTTTAACTACAGTTTTGTCTTACTGGACCAACTGAGACAGATTTCGGGGACATAGAGTCATCTCTCATTTCATCTCACTTTACAGTCAAGCTACAAATGGGAACATTGACTTCAGAAGTGAATAAACCTTAATTTAAGAAGTGTAACATAGCAATGGGTCTGAGATTAAATAAAGTTTTAAAAATATTTGGGGTCTTTTGCTCTTTTTATAAAGGAAGTTTATCCATAGGGCACAAATAGTACCAATATCTTTCTTGTCCCTTTAGGATTGTAAAAGAATTAAAATTGCAGTTTACACTACATTATATCCTTCAACTGCATTCTCAGCTACTTAAGCTTTTGAGACATGTACCTCCACACTTATACCACAGTTATGAATTTTAATTGTTTATAATATACCATAATTTGCGATCAAAGCTACGTAAAACATTAAGCATTTATAAAGCAGAAAAAGAAAGTGCTAACCTTCTAACCTTAGTGTAGAAGCCTGAAGATGATTATTGTAGCCTCTTGAGTCCATTCTAATGAATTATTTTTGGATAATGGAGGTATTCAGTGAGATACCTAAGTGATCTCATGACATTTAAGAATGAAAACCAGGTCTGCTTGGCAGTCTACCACACAGCTTGCCTACCCTGCTTGAGCTAAGTGGATCTGCTTTGGTATGTCAGGGGCAGCAGTGCTGCAGAGGTAACGTTATAGTCTTGGGACTCTCTCTAGCAAACCTCAAGCCATTGTGGAAATGGTTCCAACCTTCCTAAGCCATAGCAATTATCAGTATAAAAAGTTTTAAGAATAGGAAATTATTTTTATCTGGCAGATCCATATCCTTAGGGGGTGGGGAAGAGAATCTCACATATTACATAAGTGGTAGGTAGTGGGTTTGGACTAGAGAAGCCTCTGAGAAATCATGTCAGTTGCTGAAAGGACTCATTTTAGAAAATCGGAGACATAGTAATGCTGTTACAGCAGAGAACCGACCGTACCTTTTCAGACCAGTGCTATAATTACATTTCAAAAGTCTGCTGATTTTAGAATAAAATCTCAACTTTGACCATGCCAATATGCCTTCTACTGTGGAGGAATGAAGTAGCAGTGTTGAAGAACACACTGCTTACAGGCTGTTATCTGAATACACCAGTATTTGCAAGGAGGAGCTAATGCATAACCAGCGTTACTTTCTCCCAGGTGTCGTTTTTTGCCTGCCTTAGAAACCAGGTTAGTGTGAATGTAATGCTTGAAGCAAGTTCTAATATCCTATATGTATCTGTTTTGGGTGAAAGGAGCAGTCACTTTTTACATGCCATGTTTCCTTACCACAGTTACAGTAATCCTGTATCTCCAGTTAGTTAAGCAACTTCAGTTACACCTTAATGACTGCGGTAATATCTAGTTTCTTTGTTGCATTTTAGATGCCCTAACTGATTGCATTTTTATGGCCAAGGAATTACTTGTTGGCCATGGAATTTGAATATTTCATTGTACACAAGAGACCAGAACAGCTGCTGTGTATATAAAAAAAAAAAAAAAAAAACCTACTACCAACAATAGAAAAGTCATATCAAGGTGTATCGTCATGCATGTTGTGATCTTCTCCCTCTGCCTACTTGCAGTAAGATATATAACTGTTGAACAAAAATGGTAAACCTAGGGTGATGTGTTCTCAAGTGTTTTGTTTGTTTGTTTGTTTGTTTGTTTGTTTTAAGATTCTCTATATATCATTTCTAGGGAAATTCCAGAAGATTGGTTACTGTTTTCACAATAATCTGATAAATTCTTTTGGTGAAAACTTGTAATCCTAAATATATGGTAAGCATCTTGTCTATTGTAGAAGGGGATTATCTACGCAATAAGACTGAGAAACTCAGTCTTCTCTCAAAGGTTTTACACTATTGTAATTCCAGAGGTTTCAGTAATTCTGGTTCTCGTAAATGTTGATATCAGATTAAAATTTCTAGTCTGGTAAAGTAAGCGACACTGTCTTGGTTTTGTTGGAGTAGAGTGTGAATGTGTGAACAGATCACCTACTGAATTGCTAAGAAAAGAAATTGCCTAAAGTTACTCAAAATAATTTATTCCACATGTACACTTATTCCCCTTATTTGCTTGTAAAAATGATATCTGTGTAATCTGGATTTTGGGGGTTTAAACAAGCAAAAAAAATAAAGTTGGAAATTGTGAATGTTGCAAGTATCTTGAAAATCAGTTGACTGAATTTTCTGGACCTCTACAGTTCACTTTCAAAAGAGTTAAGTATGATGTGCAAGGGAGAACATATGACTTCATTAGAAATATTATGTAAACTTATACAATGTCATGGCATTTTCCCCCCATTGGCACGTGATACTCATGTTCTCTTGTTGCTATAATGTAGTTTATCAGTAGATACTGTCATAAGAGTTAGTATTAATACCAATATTTAATAGCTCTTGCTTTTAGTAAACTGTATACAACTGTATATAAGAACTTTTTCTCAACAGATTTATTTACCTTGAAAATGCTGAAACCTGTGATTTACACATTTTCCCAAAAAGTTGCTTATAAATTACTTAATATCTGTTTAAACTTTGCAGGGGTGAATGTTTTTTTTTCTCTTCATACAGTTCAGTAGCTATTAATTTTTATGTGGAAAGTTAGAGAAGCATAATACCAGAAATCCCATTATCTTAAAAAAATAAAATACAGGGTGGTGCACATGGCTGCAGCGTGTGCTGCCTAAAACCAGAACCTGGCCAGCCAGAGCTACACTCAGCTGCCAGCCAGGCTCCATGCACCCAAATCGCCACTGCTACAGCCCCAAGAGGCCCTCAGGACCCTGGGTAAGGCCTGGCCCCAGCCTCTCTTACCCCACCTGGGGCAATTTGCTGCATGTCAGAGCACATGTGCAGGGGCAACTGCATAACTATATGCTGCTGCTACTTGTTCCCAGGGAAATGCACATGCACACTTGTGGGAATGTGTCATGGGAGTCTTCCCCCATGGAGACTGGGAGTAGAGCAGTGACTGCTTCCCAAGCCTTTCCCAGACTTGGGATCACCTCACTAGGTGAAGGTGCAGAGACCTGGGGAGAAGGTAACAGCTGTAGGCTGAATGTCTTTAATGCTCCTGTTCCTGTAAACATTCCTACTGGTGGACATTTCTGAGACATTTCCACTGGTAGAGATAGATGGCCATGAAGAGGCATTCATGACAAAGTGCTTTTTTGCATGGCACTTAGTTCTGGTTCCAGTCTATTTGTAATGGAGAGTAAAATCAAACTTAAAAAAAAATTACATTTAGGTATATGTTAAAATATGTATTTGTAGGCTGTAGTGATGACAGTACAACTCTGATCACTTGCAACTAATATCTTACTTCATTCCCAAGAGCCAGCTCTTCCATATGATTTTTGTTTTTAATTTGTAAACATAATGTGGCTTCCCAGTTCTTGTTACCCCTGTCTGAAGGCACAGGGTTGATATTAAGTTACTGTCATGTTAGTTTTAGGCCAAAAAAACCCCATTCTTGTCTATAGTAATCTTGAACTATGGAAGTTGGAGCAGCAAACTCACACTTAAAGATCTATTATCCTGGATTCCAATTTCTTTTGTAGAACACTAACACTAGCTTAGTTATAATTTAAGTTGAATATAAGAGAGAAGAGAAATCTAAATAAATTAATTGGGTTAATATTTTCTCCTAGAAAATGGTTGGAAAATTTGATTTATGCCAGAAGCTTTTTAATTCAAATGAGTGGGTA
Source organism: Alligator mississippiensis (assembly GCF_030867095.1). Classification (NCBI taxonomy): domain Eukaryota; kingdom Metazoa; phylum Chordata; order Crocodylia; family Alligatoridae; genus Alligator; species Alligator mississippiensis. Next base: position 68,195,708 of record NC_081826.1, on the reverse strand, counting down.
TCTTAACCTCCCTCAGGCCAGGTACAAACATTACACTTTAACTGATATAAGTGACCAGAAACTGGTCTATACCTGTAACAGAACAGAAGTTCAGTGCACAGACAGGTTTAAAAATGGCAGAACCTGGTCTAAGATTTGCTGCCCACCCCTGGGTGAATGTGTGTTCTGTTTTCTACCGATCTAAACTACACTACTTAGAGAAACTTGCATTGATTCCACCTCTGATGTTTTGATGTTTGTACCTAGCTGCGATGTCTCTCTTCCATTCTTCTTGGATGTAGAGGAGACAAGCCAGTTTCTTCTGTCATATTTTCTGTCCTGTTCCTTGTCTTTATTCTGTTCTTATTCTTCTATCTCTGCTTTGCCACCCAATTCCCTCCTGTTTCTTCACCAGGCAAAATAAATAAATTCTTTATCTTACCTTGCACTTCAAGAGCTTTTGTCCTATTTGTATTCCTATACCTCTGCTTCCAGTTCTTCAGTGCTTCTGAGAAACGTACTTTCTGTGTGATTTATAAAAAGTAATACCAATGTCCAGGAGATGGAGGTACCAAAACTAGCTGATTTGCATGAGTCAGGCAGCTGGAATCCCACCACCCAAAGTAAGTGTTCTGTAACTTTACCACTAGAGATTAATTATACCCACAATTGTACAGAATATACCCTATATTCTAATAAAAATGGAGAGAAGGGAATTAATGCACTTCTCTCTTCCTAGTCCTGTTATAGATGAAGCACTGCCTGGGTTTGTTTCCTTTGCATATCATTGTTTACATGGAGAGACTTTCTTCTATTTAGTTTTTTCATGCCAATAATGGAAATATCATGGTTTTGTTTGAGTTTTTAGTGTAGGCTTTTACTAAATACTAGTTGTAAAGGATTATACATAAAACTATAAACACCTATACTATTCTTAGAAAGTTCTTATTTCCATTGGTCCTTGCTAAATTACAGTTCATCTGCCATACAGCTACACTGTAACTTTAACAGTATACAGTAGTAATTTGTTTTATTGTAGTACTAAAATCTCAGTTTGTAAATAATCCATGTAGCTGCTGTATAAATAGCCGATGAAATGCCTTTACTAGGGTGCTCCATATGAAAGAAACCACAACATTAGGTAATAAAAACTAGTAACAGAATGTAACAAAACCAAGACCATGACAAAAAGCAGCATGTTGCATGGATCTATCGCTTTTATTCTTAGGACAGATTTTATTATTTTTGGAGCTATTACAAGACCTATGTTAAATATTGTGGCTGATAAGAGGAAACAGACTCTTGGCAAACGTGGAAAACCAATTACAGCATATTATCCTATTCCCCCTCCAGTAAAGGCAGGGCTAAGTCAGAAGTTCATTCCCTGCTTTCCCAGATGAAAAGTGTTCCTGCTCAGTTTGACAATTTTATTGCAGGTAATCCAAGCTGGAGAAGATAAATCTGAGATGCTAGGCCAGTGGTTCTCAACTTTTTGACTCAATGCATCCCTCATAAAATGCTAGCTCTTAGTTTTCACTTGTTCTTTTGATAAGGGAGAATAACAGAGCAAGTTTTCTACTGCAAAGAATTCGGAAAAATCGCAACAGGTCAAAATATTTTTAACACCATAACTTTTTATTTGAAATTCCTGTGAATATCCTGTGCAAACATGATTCACAACTAACAGTGCTAACATTGTATGGCACTGGGGCACCCCTGAAAGGATCTCAAGGCTGGTGCACTCTGTGGCACCCTGGTTAAGAATCACTAGGCAACCAGGCTTATCTGAAGGGATATGTAGCTATCAAGGGAAATAAGGAATCTAAATAAGGACATCAATATTCTGTGTTTATATATAGTTAATTTTAAAATTGCACCCTTGGTTGCAACTTAACTTGGCAGTAGGTATTACAGATAAAGCATGCTCTAGGAAAAAAAAAACTTATTTGATCAAATATCAGATTTGACAGATAAATAATTTTCTTCCTAAATTATTAGCTAAAAAAGTCACACTAAGGGGAGGGGGAAATCTAGCATTGTTTTCTTAACTAGATTGTCTATATCAGATAATCAACACACCCCGAAGCTCTCGTACCATTGTACTTTACATCTATCAATCTTGCATGCGTCTGTTCTTATCCATTGTAAAAATGATGTTCTCAATATGTGGGTGTGCTTTGATTGCCTGCACCATAAGCACCAATTCCATGGGTGCTCCGGTGCTGAAGCACCCACTGAAAAAAATTAGCAGGTGCTCAGTGCCCACAAGCCACGGCTGCAGGCTACTTGCAGATGTTTTTCACTTTACAGGAAGAAGCAGTGCATTGCTTCAACCCAGCTCTGCAGTGTCTGTAAAGAATGTGTGCTTCAGCAGGGCTTTTTGGTGCTTTTAGCTGAAGCTGATCCAATCAGCTATTACATAAAAGCCCCAACCCCCCCCCCCCCCCCCCAAAAAAAAAAAACACCCAATCTTTACAGATGCTGGTGCCAGAGCCAGGTTGAACTAATGCACTGCCTCTTCTGGGCGTGCATGGGGCTCAGTGCGGGAATGTGCCAAGTTTAAATTAAGGGGCTGGGTTTTGGGGGGGTTTAACTCTTTTTTTTTTGGGGGGGGGGTGTTAAGTAGAAGCACCCACCAGCAAAAAAACAATCAGCATCCATCACAGCAGTGATGGGGGTGGGTATGGGTAGTTAAGGCCATCTCCTCAGTCCATACCATGAGCTAAAGCTCTATTGTTTCCTAGTTTTGTTCCTATTGCAAAGGCCTACTCTTGTTTGAAAAGTCAGCAGCATCTGTTCCTTGTTGTCCTTCCACTTTTGGCCTTACTTAGAAGCCATAAAAGTGCTGTTCTCAAAGTGCTGGGTTTTTGGTTGTAGCAGTGTTGGTCTAAGGACACAGGCAGGCAAGATTCTTTGAGTAGACGTGATATTTTTTTGTTAGACAAACTGAGCAGTTGGAAAGAAGTTCTTGGCAAGTTTTCGGGCACAGTCACCCTTCTTCAGGCATGGGGAGTCTGCTGTTCTCAAAGTGGGTGTTGGTTGTAGCCATGTTGGATATAAGGCAGACATAAGGTGCTCTCGCACAGTGGCAAGGAGGGAGTAGGCTCATTCTGCTCGCATGCCAGTAGCAAAGGGAATGAGGGGTTCTTATAAAAAGGGGGATGCTCACGCAGCAAAGGGGTTGCATGTGGCAGGGGTCCTGGGAGTCTGCATGGTGTGCAGCCCCTGCAGTGTGTGGCTTGGGCCATGTGACCATTGCTGTATGTGGTCCAGGTCCACTTTGAAGTTGAACAGCCCTGCATTAACATGCTAAATTAATTGGTCTCTATTTTTCCACAGTATACATGGGGTCTCCCACAGTGACTAAGGAAAAGCCACTGATGTAAACACTTATGAATGGGTAGGGAAGTACTGGTGTACTTGATGCAATTTGGTAAGCTTACTGATACCCCTTCAGCTCTCCAGCCTATAACTGTGGATTGAATTGAATGGAATTGGGGGAGGGTGGAGAGAAAGAGGTGCTGTTTCTGAGGATGCAGTCAGTATACAGTATATTGGAAAATAAGCCAAAGAGTGCAGATCAAGAAACTAAGGCAACTATAATTGACTTGTTAATTTTAAACACACAGGGTATTACATATTCTTTGATTTATTCTTTAAAGAGAAACTGGAGAGATTAAATTTAGATGCAGGAGAGGACATAATTGGTCTGTTTGAAATTAGGCTTTTATAAAGAAGGTGGATACCACAGAAGCATTAGAGTACACCACTGCAGTTAAACTTACTTCTGAAGCTGAAGAAAAGATCAGACCACAGGATCTGAGAAGAAACTTTTCACAGAAGTTATAGATGTAACAGGTCATCTCTAGAGTGAAAGATCACTCAAATTAGTCAATGAACAGGAAAGAAAAGGGAGATATATTGTTAAATGCATCGATGCTGAAGAAAAGATAATAAAATAAAACAAAATTAGGGTTGGAAGGGATCTCAGGAGGTCATCTAGTCCAACCCTCTGCTCAAAACAGGACCATCCCCAACTAGATCATTCTAGCCAGGGCTTTGTTGAGCCAGGCCTTAAAAACCTCCACGGATGGGGTTTCCACCACCTCTCTAGGTAACCCATTCGAGTGTTTCACCACCCTCCTAGTGTGAGAGTTTTCCCTAATATACAACCTAAAGATCCATTGCTGCAACTTGAGACCATTGCTCCTTGTTCTATCTGTCACCACTGAGAACAGTCTTGCTCCATCCCCTTTGGAACAACGCTTCAGGTAGTTCAAGACTCTTATCAAATCCCATCTCTGTCTTCTCCAGACTAAATAAGCGCAGTTCCCTCAACCTCTTCTCAGAAGTCATGTGCCCCAGCCTTCTAACCATTTTTGTTGCCTTCCACTGGACTCTCCAATTTGTCCACATCCTTTCTGTAGTGGGGAGCCTGAATCTGAACACGGTACAGGCAGTCCTCGACTTAAGATGTTTTGAGCTGCAATGAATGGCACAATATTTATAAACTGACACCCTGTTTCAACTTTCTGACATCATTTTAGACTTTACAATGCTTGATCTGATGCCATGCCATGCCAGTGAACAAGTTCGCTGTGTCGCCCATCTCCCTGAAGAACATCTGTCCAAACTTCCTTGGACACTTCCTTTAAGAAAGCAGACAAGACTCCTGAGAGGACTTCAGCCAAGAACCCTTCAAAAAGTCCAGCAAAGTCACCCCAAAGAAGTCCTCCCAAATCAATATGATTGCTATTTACAATATAAATAAATTAATGTAGCTATATTACTCATCTATAATTGATTGAGTACAACATTCTGGGTCACTTTTGGTGAAAATAGGGTATCGGGCCTTGGTTCAGGAACCAATCTCCCATTCATAACGTTCCTATGGGGAAATTGGTTCAGAGTTATGACATTTCAACTTAAGACATAGTTTTCAGGAACCACCTGTGTCATAAGTCTGAGGACTGCCTGTACTCCAGATTCCTCACCAGTGCAGAATAGAGGGGAATAATTCCCTTGATCTGCTGGTAATGCTTCTATTAATGCAGCCCAGGTATGCTGTTGGCTGCCCTGGCAACAAGGGCACACTGCTCATGTCCATCTTACTGTCCACGGTAACCCCCAGGTCCTTTTCTGCAGAACTACTGCTTATCCCAAACCTGTAGCAGTGCATAGGTTTCTTTCATCCTAAGTGCAGGACTTCACACTTGTCCTTATTGAACCTCATGAGATTACTCACATGGTACTTCAGTAAACCTTAATTTGCCACTCCAATGAAAATGTAAATACTGATCAACTATCAGAATCTGATAGAAGGGGAAAAGTGCTGGCAGAGAATTGGAACAATAATGATTGAAAATTACCGCATAGCTAAATCGGTTTACTGTATATTTGTTCATAGTCAAGTGCATGCGGAACACTTGGGCTCACTTAGAAATTAATTTATATGTGCTTCTGTATAATGCTGAACACCAAGAGACATTGCAGGACTGGAGTTTATACAAACCTGCAGTCAGAATAATTTTTAAACTCTTATTTTAGAGATATGTTGACATGTTTTTGGTTTTTTTTTTCAACTAGTAATTAAAAGCATTCAAGGCTGAAGCATAGGGTCTTGCATTAAGGATGATAAAAAAATTGAGACTGATTTAGAGAATTGTAGCAGTGGAAACACTGTAACATATCTATCTATGATTATGCTAATTAATGGAAACAAAGTGCCATGGTATATCAAACTCAGAGGTGTAGGCTGTCTGTAGCAGTGTGGCTAGAAACACCAATCTAACAGCTTCCTGAAAAAGTTTTTTAACCACATTACCACTGAATTCTTGCTAAACACATTCAACTAAACCTTGTGCTCTTAGAAACTGGAAAATCAGTTGATTACAAAAAATACCTATGCTAAAAGTTCTAGTGTGTATATTGAACTCTGGATAAACTGCAGAAGTGAAATAGGAGCTGTTACACCCCAGGTGACATCCAGCAGAGTGCAAGACCTAACAAGATCCCTTAAATGTATTCCTTTAAGGAAGCAGGTGAAGTAGGTTACGCAAATATATGAATTCATAAATAGTCAAAGTGTTGGTCACGGAACTTAAAATCACAAATATGTTTCCTATTGTCTATTTCACAGCAAACAATTTCTTGCGCATCTTCCATCTTGCTTTAAGTTGTGGGAGTGTCTATCAGTATTGCTGGGACATTGACTGCTACCTTAGTTTATTATAAGTCAAAAGTGCTTATAATAAGATTTTACTAGAACTGTAATGATTTGTCTTTCCACCGTACAGTTAAATATCTCCTTGTTAACCCACCCAACCACTGCCTCCAAATAATATATTGTTCTAAGACAGCTGGCTTCCAGCTGTTGATTATGGACTACAAATGATCTGCTGAAGGCTGATTGGTCACAAAATGCTGCCTGTTATTGTTTGCATGTATTAAATTGTATTAGGACAGCTTAAAATATAGTAAATATTTATATTTACTGGAATCTAAATCAACCCTGAATTTAAGACAATCCCCCAATAATTAGATTCTATATATGGAAAACTTATAAATGTGTTATAACTTTCCAGATACAGAATCAAATTATTGGAAGGTTGTCTTGAATCCTTCCCCTCCCCCCCCAATCCCCTCCAGCACTACAGCAGAGAGAACAGTGGCTGCAAGGGTCAGGTGGAGAGGCTGCAGGAGGCTGTTGTGGGTTCAACTCTGGCCCTGACCTGGGCTGAGCCAGAGTCAGAGCTGCACCAGCCTCCTGCCACTCCCCCAGCCCCACACTTTGTATGCAAATTTAAGACAGGCTTTTCTCCCTATGCTGATGGGAGGGGAGGGGAGGGGAGGGGAGGGGGAAGCTCATCCTAGATTCAAGTAAATACACCACTTCAATATTAGAGAAAGATGGTGATGGTTGTCTGAAGTCGGGGCAGCATGGAACCTTAGGTCACTGGCAAACACTACTTCTGTCATGATTAACATGTTAATCATGATAAATTGTAATATACCATACATTCAAGCAATTTATTATATGATAAAAATGGTAAACCAGCTAGAAAGATGTTTCACATTAAATTAAATGTGGACCATCTTTGTGGCCGGTTTCCATCACACTTTACTTGGGCTGTATTGTGTTTTTAATTTGAACATGTGGTGTGGAGCTCCCCAGTGCTCAGCTGCCTATGCCCCAGCAAACATGCAATGAAATCTTGAACATCTGGATAGCAGGATGTGTGATTATGGGGATCCAGGACAAAGTTCCTTGGGTCCCATTACACAATTAAATCCTTTTTAGGCAGCACCTGGCCAAATTGGCTGTTACCTGAAGAAGTAGTATCTGATGGAGTATATAGTGCTGCCTACAAAAGCTTATTTATGACTTGTTGAACCTGTTAGTGTCTAAACTGCTATCGTGCCCCGCCTTCTCTAGTATTAATTAACCTCTGAGCACCCTCAGTACTTCCCATAGGGATGACATGAACCTGCAAAGGTAAAGTAAAAAGGACCCTGAGAGAAGATGCCAAGTGTATAAAGCAAATATTTTGTATCAGAAGTGTCATTACTGTCCTCTGGAGTAAACCACTGGATCAAAACCTGTGTTCTCACTACTCGTTCCATGTTTCTGGGTTTCCCATAATGCAAAGAAATGAGGAGGGACCTTTAGAGCCTGGCAAATTGCATCAAGTACATTATACCACCCCAACCCAGAAAATGGATTATGTTCCATAAGCGTTTACATTAATACCTCCCATAGAGGTGGAGCTATGTGCAAGGAATCACAGCTACATTCTGGGAAAAATAAGAATCTAATTGAACACTTGTTTCAAATCCAGTCTCAGTTCTCAAAACTCTATATTTTTCTTGTATTCCTTTGCTCCATCTGTATGCTTGTCCTTTCATCACGTATCAGTTTGTTTTTGGTGGGTCCTCACTCTCTGAAGTTTAGTGTCCTAGCTCTGAATGGCTCTCCACCTGTCATATGAAACACCACTTCTATAACCTGTAACTGAGATCCCATGTTTTTCAGCTTTGTAGAAGAGAGAATAAAAAGTTCAAGGAGATTTTGGAACACTATTGCTCAACCTTTTTAGCTGATGGACTGGATGGGTCGTGCCTGGTCCCTCTGCAAGCTTGATCCACCTAGTGGACCAATCTGGTGCCTGGGGTGGATGCTGTGTGGTGCCATCTGGCTGTGAGGTGGGAAATGGGGACAGCCCAGCCTGATCCAACTGCTCAGGGGAAGAGGGTGTGGCCCAAACCTGTGGGAGGAAGGGAGTGTGGCCTGGCCCCAGCTGCACAGAGGCAAAGGCATTGGCCCAGGCCCTGGGGGAGGAAAAAAGGACTTGGTCTGTCCCAAGGGAGTGCATCTTGGCTTCAACCTAGCCATGCAGAGGGGAGGAGGCGTATTCCAGTCCTGATCTGGCTGTGCAGGAGGAAGGGGGAGAGTCAGTCTGGCTCAGACCTGCTCCTTGGGGCTTGGGATTTTGGCAGCAGGGAGGGGTGGCAGTATGAACTATCACTGCTCCCCTACTGCCAAATTTCTTAACCCATGGGGAGCCCACAGGCCACGTTTAGTCCGTCTGTGGGCGAAAGGTTGAGCACCCCTGGTGTAGAGTGAAACTGGCTCTGCTACCACTGAAAAAATCTCAAGTTTGGGGATGACACTAAGCAGAAGCTACCATTCCATCTGCTTTCCTTCCTCCACATCTCTTTGTTGACTTTGCTAGACAGCTGTTTTGCCCTTGTGGATTTTCTTTTGTACTAATAGTTTACATGTGACTTTATTTAAACCACAGTTTTGTTTATAGTTTTATTCTGAGTTCAAACCAGCTTTTGCTTTCTAATCTGTATCTAGAAGTTTTCTGAGAGAAATCATCTACAATAAAGCTTGTGCATCCTTCTCACTTTACAAAAAAGTATGCTTAATGACAGAGACGATTATGACTCTGTTTTTCTTTCTGGTAGTATAGGGTATAGAAACCACACCTGTTTTGTTTTTCCTCCTGTTCCTATGCCTCTTGAACTTTGAAAAATGTTGTGCGTCTTCCTGCTCTGCCAACTCTCTTCCTTCTTGTCTTTCAAAGAAGGAAAGAGAAGACATTTTAAGGGACTTTCGCTTACCCCATGCCCTATCAGACCCATTCAAGGATCTGGGCCCATTAACAAGGGAATTATGGATCTAACACAGACAAGGTGGCGAACCCATGCTTCTTGGCACCCTACTGCCAAAAAGGTAGGAAAAATATCTTCCCAAGCAGTAATAGGCACCTATATACTCACCCTATCCCTTACTTCCTGGTAGTAGTGGCAGCAAATAACACCATGTTCAATAAGAACAGTGAAACAGAGTGGACCAGTTAATAGAGGCATTATTCTTTTGCAAACCTATGAAAAGACTGCATCTGGTGGAAAAATGGGTCCCCAATAAGAGAAAAGATTTGAGTCACCCGCTGACACTCCACATGGATAAATGCCTTCAATCGTAGTCATGTCTAATGCTGAATCTTGGTTCCAAGGTTTGGACTTTTCAGAGGTGGCCGGGGTACTGCAAAGGACCTGACCTCCCTTTCAGGGGCATGGATCTACCTTTCAAGAGTTTGTTGGGATGTTTTCTCTTTCCTACAAGCTCAAATTCAAGTATCACTTCAAGGTGCTGTTAATTCCAAACCTGCTAACCCAGACAGGATGGAGGATTCTTTACCCCGACCTCTGCTGTCTGTTTCACAGTCTTGATGTTTAATGGTGCTCTCAAAAATATTCAACCCAAATCAGAGCCTTTTTTGCTATGAAAGAGAATGTCAAACATACCTACTTGGCAAAATGAACCAGATGAGCCATCTCCTCAGTCTTTACCATGAGCTAAGGCTATATTTGTTCCTATTGCAAAGGCCTACTCCCATTGATAACTCAGCAGCATCTCTTCCTTGTTCTCCTTCCACTTTTGGCCTCACTTGGAAGCCATAAAAGTGCCATTCTCAAAGTGCTGGGTTTTGGTTGTAGCAGTGTTGGTCTGAGGACGCAGGCAGGCAAGCTTCTTTGAGTAGACGTGATTTTTTTTTATTAGACCAACTGAGTAGTTGGCAAAAAGTTCTTGGCAAGCTTTTGGACACAGTCACCCTTCAGGCAAGGGGACTGTGCTGTTCTCAAAGTGGGTGTTGGTTGTAGCCATGCTAGACATAAGGCAGAGCCAGGAGAACATGTTCCACATGCCAGCGGGCTCTCCGTGCCTGGAGAAGGGTACTTGTGTCCCAAAGCTTGCAAAGAACCATTTTTCTAGCTACTTAGCTGATCTAATAAAAGATATGACGTTTATCCAAAGAACCTTGTCTGTCTTTTGTTCTGGGGGGAGTAGAAAGTCAACCTAAGAGCAGAGCCATTTCAAAGCACCAGATCTTTCCTTTATTTAGGCAAGGACTGGTGTCAGCTATGACATGCTGTTCTCTGTGACCTGTTGGCCACGCAGCTGCCCCTCAGGTGCTGGAGGTCTCAAGTTGTCCTTGGGCTCTGCCGAGGCACTCGGGGGGGGCCTTCAACAGAGGCGGGGGCTTGAGCTGCTCCCGAGGTGCGTGGCTGGAGGCCCGGCCCGGCTGCGAGGGTGGCAAGAAGGACGTCGTGCCAGCCCCGAGGTCTTCCTCAGGGAGGGGGCAGAAAGAAGCCGGCATAGAGCCGCGGCCCTTACCCTTCCTCTCCTCCTCGCTGGTTCCACCCAGCGGCTGTCCCTCACTTTCAAGAGGGGAAAGTCAGACGCAGGACAAAGGAAAATCATCCTCGTCACTGCTTCCGTTTGCCGTCCCCGCTCCCGCCCGTCTGTGCAGGGCAGCTGCTCTCCCCCCGCCGCAGTTGTGTGTTGTCAGCCCCGCCGGGAAGTCGCCTCGCGGCCGGGCCGGGCCGGGCCGGGCCTCCCTCCTCTGGCCCCGGGGAGGCTGAGCAGCCCGACCTGTCCCCGGCCGCAGGGACTCCCGCAGGGCAGCCGAGCGGAGCCGGCCGCGTCCACCCGCCCCGGGGGGAGCCTTCCTCGGCCCTTCCCGCGCGGCCCCCCACGTGTGCGTATCCCGCGCGGAGCCGCTCAGGAGGCTTTGTTGACGCCCCGTGCCCCGCTCCCGGCCGGCGGCGGCGCGGCTCCATTGTCCCGCCCCAGGGCAGAGGGCACGCGGCCGGCCGAGCTTTTCCGTGCCCCGGCCGCCGCCGTGGCTTTCGTTGGTGGTGCGGCGCTCTTCGTGCATTTACGGGGCGAGCCCCGGGCCACCTGGTGCCGGCTGCTGCCCCCTCCCCCACCTCCGCGCTGCCGCCCCCTCCCCGGGGACCGGCCAACCTGCCCGCGCCGAGCCAGCCCAGCACCGGCTGGAGGAGGAGGGGAACTGGGGGAGGGGTGGCGCCCTTGCCATTGGTCGGCAGCCGCAGCCAATCGGCGCCGCCGGGAAATCGCCGTCAGGGAAAGGAAAGCCCTGTCACGGTGGCGTCACAGGCGGAGTGGAACGTTGGGCAGGGGGATGGAATCCCGGGGCGCGGGGAGGTGAGGAGCCGCGGGGGGATGAGTGCGTGACCGCGCGCGTGTGTTATCTGGGCGGGGGGGAGGAGAGGAGAGGGGAGGGGCGTGGGATTTCTCCGGGGACGAGGGGGCAGGGGGTCGCGGGGCTGTGCACAGCCCCGGGGGGGGGAGAGGAGCTGCGGGAGACGCTGGCAGGAAGGGCAAAGCCTCCGACTCTTTTTTTTCTTCCTCATGGGATCCTAAGAGCTGGGGCTAGCCGGGGCTAGGCCTGTCCCATGTCTGTGTCGGATCCCTCCACCTTTCCCCCGCTTATAAAGGCGCTGGGCTCTGCTTTATGTCTGGCCCTCGGGATGCCCTGCGTAAGGGCCTGTCTTCACCGCTGTCCCTCCCCCAGGTTTCCCTCCTGCAGCTTTCCTCGCTGGGGTTAGCACAATGGGGCACAAACCTGTTAGAAATGTGCGAGAGCTGCTGTGAGAATGGGGATACCATGGCTTATTTATGTGTACCGGTATCCCTTTTGTTTGATGTAAGAGTATTGTATGTGTATTATACTGTGGGCTGTATTTTCCTGCTGGGATACTTGGCTGAAGTCCCCCAGGCAGCCCTGCACACTTTGATTCCACCTGGTGGGGTGGGGACCTCTCCGTTTGCAGCTAGTTTTGAAGGCAGCTGCAAACGCACTCCCCCCCCCTCCCCCCTTTGTGCCAGGGTTTGAAAGACATGGTTGAAAGTCTTGGGGCTGGTGTCGAAACGTTTCTTTTCACGCAAACTGTCACAGCTCCGTCATGAGGCTGACTCCCAAATCCCCTGTGTTCGAGGTTGCCTTGCTTCCCTTGATTCAAAATATTCAGTCCTTCCTACAACAAGCCTCCTCTACAGCTGCTGATTCTGGTGTCTCCACTGCTGTTTGCATAATTGTCACAAACCCTGCTCTGTAACGGCAAACCCAGTCCCAAAAACTATTTCTAAATAAAACAAATGCAAACATACTTATTTTCAAAAAGTCTTTTTACCTCAGTTTAATAACAGACTGCAGTGATGCTGTTGTCTCCCATGCGGACCATGTCCTAAGTCATTAAAGGAAAAAATAGAAGCTGCTACTGTTAGAGTGAGTTGCTAAATCTGTCTCGTATTGTCAACTACAACCTACCTAATTAGACAGTAAAACATATTGTTTCCTATCTTCTCTATGTTAAAAGTTTTAGAAGCTATTTAAGAACTGGGCCTTACTGTGCTAACACTGCATGGAGATATATTAGAAGACAACCTGATCCCAGTTTGATCTGGAGGAGTCTGAAGGAATTAAGCTCCCAAATTCCAGTGAGTTTTGATGGGAGTTGAGTACCTGACTCCTAGGCCATACTGGGACAGCATCTTTTTTAATATATTTATATAGTGGCCAGCACAATGGGGCACAAGCCTGTTAGGAACATGTGAGAGCTGCTGTGATAATGCTGATACCATGGTTTATTTATGTAAATCCATACACCTTAGTGTTTTATACATATATAAAAACCAGTAAGTCAAGGAGGCAGGTTGAATATTGCAGTCTGCGAGCCAAGTTCACATACAGGGTATGTTGCTTCTTTGGGTTTTCCTTGGAAACATGCTCTGAAAGAATGCAAAAATGTTACATTTCCCAGGGGAGGGAATATTTTTTCCTAAATAATATATATCTCTCTAAAAAGATGTTGTCTTAGAAACTGAGGTCTAAACACGTGAACAGAGAGGCAAAGGTTGAAGCATAAAGCTGGAGCAAATCATTGTGTGGCAGGTACATACAAATAAGTAGGTTGCACATCTGAAAGCAGGGGAAACAAACAGGCTCTGCATTAAGTTAAGGCAAGCATTGAAAGCATGACAATTTTAGCCATAATTGGTCTTAGGGTGAATTTGTTGCTGCTGGGGTAAACCTAAACCATGTCATGCGTTCATAGTTTTTTAAGAGGCTGAGAAAAGACAGCTTGACTTGTTAGGGATTAACCCATTCTTGTGGGCATGGCCCGAGATCCCTTGTCAGAAAGCGCAGTAACCATACTACCCTTGAAGAATGTCACCCAGTTGAGGCTGGGTTGCAAGGAGGCAGGTCAAAGGTGAGTCTCTTCTCCATTACAGTACAGTCTGTATGAGATCTGACTCTACTGTACTATAATAACCATGGCAACAGCTGGCTTTCTCTCATGCACATGGTAACACGGAAGTACACAATACAGAACTATACAAGCTTATTTGGAGGTCTACTTTTTCAGACTCTGAAGGACATTTTAATTCCTTCCTTACAGTCCTTTTGGACATTTTAATTCCTTCCTTAATTTTCCTTTAATGTTTATAATACCCACTTTTTGTGGGCAATTCTATTTTTTCCTTCAGAATTACCTTGTTACTAAATGAAAGATTCTATGCTATGTATTCAGAGAAAACTCCCATGGGGGTTTTGCTCATCTGAAGACTGTGGGACACAGTCATATAAGTACTAATTCCTAGTAGCATAAAGTTTATTTATAAAAAAGGGAAGGAAGATTTTTTTTTTTGTTGAACAGATTTAATTAATCTTATTTTGTCTGAATATATTTAAAGTCAAAATGCTTAGCTTTTAACAATTTTAAATATGTTTCAATGGAGGGGAAATGCTCCATTTGGCTTTTTTCTCATATGAAAGAGGGAAGAAGTGAAAGACAGTAAGATTTTTCTGAAAATTAAATTTAAAAACTTAAAATTTTGTCAAAAAACTAACAGAAGACAGAAAGAAGGCCAAAATGGAATTTTTGTCCCTAAAAAATCCATTTCCTGTTTTGGATTTTTTTTTTTTTACTGGTTCTAGCTTCCAATACTAATTAATCCATTTTTCCTGTGAATTTAACTAAAATCTTATTCTATGTCCCTGAATCTGACTTACAATATGGTATCTTTTTACACAAGGCTTGTTTAACTTTAGTAATGTTAAATTGTGGGAAAAGGGCTGTAGGGAGGAAGGATTCTGTAAGGTTTATTTTTCATTGAATAGGGCTCATTCTCCAGAATGAATCCAGTTGGCTAGTGCTAGACTTTGTGTCAGCTTGAATTCATCAAATATGAAAAATCCAGTAAGATTTTACTTTGTTCCAAACGTGTATCCCAACATGTTGGTTGAAAGTACAAAGCAACAGAGTTGACTCAGGGTAACCTGTTAGCTTGAACACCTCTTCACTTTTCATTTGCTTTTCATACAAGTATACAACACCCAAAACAAGTTGTGTAGAACCTGAAATTATGCCAGCCCGTCCATGAGATTGTTGGCCAGTTAATAATTTAAGGGGGAAAACAGGTTCACTTTAAAATCAAATTTTTGACAAGTTTTCCTCCCAGTCCTTATTTTGTATTACAGCCAATTTTGAAATGAAGATAGTGTGTCATATGTATTGTCCAGTTGTTATTTTGCTAGTAACTTGAATTGGTTGAGCTGACGCTTAATAGAAGGACAAGCAGCATCTGAAAAATGCAGAAAACACTTAATTGATTCCAGATATAACTGGCCAGGATTTCACTTCCTCTCATTACAGCTTTCTGACCTTGTAGAAATTACCTTGATTGTGTTGTACAAAACAAGGCCTTGATCTTGCAAAAACTACCATGTGTACTGCTACTCAGTAGTTTCAGTGAAGTCATGCAAATGAACTTTAGGTATGGGAGCAAGAGTTTCCATGATAAGGCCCCAAATTTGGGGGAGTTTCCCCCTTCACTTTATATCAATTTGGAGCAGAAGTGTTACCATACTTAAAGCTGGACCTGGCTTTTCATTTTAAAAGGGATCACAGCTATTTTTTAAAAATCTCTGAGAGGATTAATTTCAAATTCTTATTGTAATTTATGAGCTGTTTGAATTTTGTATGGTATTTTGAAGGGGAACATTTTAAAAATTACCAAAATTTTCCAGCATCTCTGCTGTTTGCTTTGATGGTAGAAGATTCTGGAAAAGTTCATTATAAGCCTCCCGAACACAGTGTGGCAAAATTAATAAATAAAAAAGCCTCCTAAACAACAACTGTTATTTTGTGTCTCAGCTATTAGGCTCTTCTTCTCTGATCTTGAGTCTCAGCTTGCCTTTCTCAAATCTTTTAAAAACATTCAGTGAAAATCATCTTCTGGCTTTTTGGTTTGAACACATCCCCTCTTTGTTTCCCTCCCTTCTCTTTCTTCACAGTCTCAAGAAAAAATTTACCTCATATCTTTTCGGAGGACTAGTATTGGCCTTCCCGGCATTTATGGGCACCTGGATTGGCTAGTTGATGTCAATGATGCCCATAAAAAGTGGCACCAGGTAGACATAGGCCTTCTCCTGCTCCACTCTCTTCCCTGAGATGATAATTCTTCAGGGATTCAAGAACTGAGTTTAGGAGATATTTTAAATTACAAATTTAACAAACATAGGGCCACTTGACCAAAATATGATGATGCTTGGCTATATTTTAATTGATTCACTGCTATCACTAGTTCCCTTTCAAGACTTACTTACAGCATCATCCAAAACTTTTGTTATGCCTTAACAAAAGTATTTTAGCTGATATTTAAGAAAATCAAAAGAAATATGCAGAATTAAATGTAGTTTTCAACAACTTTTGTGTAGATCTTTGAATAGGTGTGCAGTTTGTTTAAACATAATTTTAATACACTTTCTAAAAACATATTTTTTCTGTTTTTGTGAAAAGCAAAGCTATGCATTGTCAGTTACATGTTTAAAAAATAGCAGAATTGTGCAGAATGTTCTGACAGGGAAAATAAAAAAAAATTGGCCAAAATTCATCCCTGGTGTGGCCCTCTAAGTGCAAGTTGAATAAGTTACTATAGCAAAGATTAAACTGATCCATTGTCCTGTAAACCATGCAGAAACATGTGTATTGAATAAGAATGAGCTCTGTGTTCATTGTCTTAAGATACAAAGTAGCGTTCAACAGTTACCACTACTATTATAAAATAAGTTAAAGTAAAATTCTGTTTCCTTACAGCCAATCTTAACATAGGTACTACTTTCCATACTAAAATGTTGTAGGTTTCATTTTAATTATATAAAATCACAAGAGAACTTCTGTTCCATTCCTTTAAATTGGCACTGTACAAGGCATTCATACTGATCATGCTCCTTAAGAGCTAAATATGACCTATATTATCATAAAATTAAACAGACAGCCACTCCCACCTTCACAGTCAAAGGATGAAGATGAAGCTGATCAGCCATATAGTTTTATTGTTGATTAACTCAAACACCAGGCAACTTCTGTTCAACTGTTAAGGAAGTAAAAGCAAATATTATAGTTGTGCACAATTGCTTTTCATATAAAATATGGAAGTGACTTATGCAAATTAAAGTTGGATTTCTAGCTTCTGGCAGGTTTCCATGCAGTTTTTCAGTGCAACAGAGCTGTACACCTCTTCAGAGATAAGGCTGAAGGTTGGTCATCAATGCACAAGACAAATGAGGAGAGAGGGATTTCAAAGAGGAATAAAGTCTGTATATTTTCAATATTGTTCTTATTGTACTGGAGAAATGTCATTTGAAAAATAGTAAGAATGCCGATTGTGGCTGACTACCTATTGTTAAACTATCTTTTAAAAATTAAGTGACAAGAGTAAAATGTTCAATTAAAATGTCCAAAACAATAATTTCAGTGTTTTATTTTGAAAGTGATTGTAGTCACTTTATGTTTCACTTGTAATGATGTGCAATAAATTGTAGCTGTAACTTTAGAAGGAAATAAAACATTTTTCACTGTTAATACATTTGTCGTACTCTTTGTATATTAATATAGGCTGGTACCCAGTACTCCTGCACAGACTGTAGGCTACCTATTACCATGAAAGATTGGTGTGGCCTGTTGATTTAAGTAAACACTCTTGAATCGGAATGCTTCGAGTTCTAATCTTGGCTTTAACAATGATTTTTCCTGTCACCTTGGAACCAAGCCATGATTTGCAAAGAGGTGTTGAAGACATTAATTCCTCTTCTTTGGGGCTCTCAACTGTAAAACGGAGAAAAGGAGGAATTATTAACCAACCAACTGAAATTATCTGGGTATTTTTCTCTGCTGATTCCTTTCTGTATTTTTTTTTATTATGAAAAAGCTTGAAGTATTATGATGACTGACGGGGTATGATGATATCCAGCCAGGTAAAGATTTTCAGAAGTACTTTGAATGGGTTTAAAATAACCTATATAAACCTGTAATAAAAAGCAAAACATTGGTTTTACTTTTCCTGCTATTAACTACCATGCAAGACATCCAAATCTAGGTATAATATTTATACTACTGCTCCTAGTTCTGAGAGAAACTGTGAAAATTACACAGGTAATTTTGGTAGGCAACACCATGAAAGGGTATTCCATGCTCCTGTCCATGCTAACTCTGGAACTAGAAGCATAAGAACTGCCACTTACTGGGTGAGACCATAGGTCCATCTTGCTCAGTATCCTATATCACACAGCGTATATCTACACATGCAATGAATGCAGAAAATCCAGGCACACTGAACTGTATCCAGGCATGCATCTGAACATGCACCTGTCAAATACAAATTTGCTCCTGACAGGAGCAGTTCAATCCAGAGCTGTTCCTGCCCTGCTTTGCCCCCCTGCAGTAGCCGAAGGGAGCTCCAGGCTCCCCTGGATGCCAGCCCTGAGCTAGCAGGATGCACTGGGATCAGGCCTAGGCTCCAGTGGGGCAACAATTGGGGCTGGCCCTGATCCTGCAGAAAGAAGGGAGCTGCCATGCAGCCAAGACAGCTTCCCCTACCCTGCAGAGATCAGGGAATAGCCAGACAGCAGTTGTGACCCCCTGCTGCCTGGGCTGACCAGGAGCAAATTGCTCCTGACCAGCATCTACACATGAGCTTCAGTGCATTAGTTAATGCACTGTTTTTCTAGTGCCTGCATGTATTGGTACTAGCAAATGGTGTATTAAACTAATTTAATGTGAACTAATTGACACACACACGTAGACAGTGACACTTTGCTGTGCATTAAATTAGTCTAATGTGCAGTAAAGCATCTTGTGTAGATGCACCCACAGTGGCAGTGTGAATGCTGAAAGAGAAAGCAAACTGAGTATAACCAGGGTTTTCCCCCTGTTCCTCTCCCACTTGTCCTCCAGCATTTAAGATCTAGGAAGTTCTGATTCCGAGGCTGTACCCCTAACTCCTAAGCAGCGGAGGCACGTTAGTTTAGCACCAGGCATGGAATAATATGCTTTCCTGAAAGGCAACAAAGAACTGGCTCTGTTAATTGTCTTAAGATACAAAGTGATGCTAGTGTAGCTCTAGTGCTTCCACTTCTGGAGCTAGCATGGAGAATTTGCCCATTGTGCTTTGTTCAGGACAGATAGACCTTCCATGTCCTTGTGTGTTGTGACTACTATGTTCCAAATTAAATTTTTTCAGCAGCTCCAGAGCTTAATAAACTACTATTATGGATGCAGACAATCTTTTCAGCAGCAGAGGTTACTATGAAAGCATTAGACTTATCTTCTACTTACTATTTTGACTTCCTATTGGATATCAAGTTCAAGGTCTTAGTCCTTATGTTCAGGATGCTCAATGGAGTTCTAAAAGACCAAGTAACCCTCTAAGATGAAGACCACAGTCAACAAGTTTACTATTCAGACACGGCAGAACTCTGTAGTAAAAGCAGACAGTGCCTGTATAGAAGACCATTTTCCCAAGTTCCACTTTGGGCCTCTGGAACAGATTCCCATAGGAATCAAAAGCCATTAAAAAACCCATCACCTTCTATTCCCAAATACAGGATACATTTCCTTAAACTAGCCTTTTCTAATATGAATGCATAACAACACTTGAAAGTGTGCATACATGTGCATGCACATATCCATACCCAGACAATACGCTTACTCCTCCTTGAGAAAAGGTAAAAGAACAACTGATGTGCGACAGATGTACAGATACTTTAGTAATGACGAGAGCAAAAGAATACAGAATAGCATACAATGGTATACTTACAAAATTTACCAATGATACCAAGCTTGGAGCAGTTGCAGGTATTCTGGAGAACAGGATAATAATTCAAAAAGAATCTTAAATTTGAGAGATGATTTAAAATCAACATGATGAAATTCAATAAAGATTAGTATAAAGTGCTACACTAAAGGAGGAAAAATTAAATGCGCAAATACAAAATTTGAAATAACTGGCTAAACAGAGATACAACTGGGTTTATAGTGGTCATATTGTAGGCTCATAAACTAAATATGAGCCTATAAAATGATCAAATTTCAAAAAAGATAATCTTATTCTGGAATGTATTAATCAGATTGTCATTTGTAGAAACAGAAGTAAATTCTTCTTTATTTGACACTGTCCAGCAGTGTCCAGTTTTTTAGAGACCACCTTTAAAACAGATATAGAGAGACTGCAGACAAGAGCAACAAGAATAAGAAGCTATGATTTATGAGGAAAGGTTGAAGAAACTGGTTGTTTTTTCTTTTGGAAAAGAGGAGACTAAGGAGTGAACATAACAATCCTCCAGTAAATAACAGGTTGTTATAAAAAGGGCTGTGATAAATTGTTTTTCTTGTTCAAGGAAAAGAAGAAATCAACTTAATATGCAGTGAAGATGGTTTAAATTGGATATTCGGGAATGCTTTCTAATTAATAAAATACTGGAACAGGCTGCTTAGGCTGCTTCCATAATCTCCCTTCACCGGAGGTTTTTAAGAATAGGTTAAATAAGCATATGTCAGGGATGTTCTAGATATACTTGATCCTGCCTTTGTGCAGTGGGCTGGACTGGATAGCCTCTTGAGAGTCATTCCAGCCTTACATTTCTATGAGTCTATACGGTAGGGATGAAGTGGACTTTAATTCAATGAGAAAAATAAAATAGCCCTGAATGACAAGTGTGAGGTAACATACTTCACCCTCCTGTGTTCCCTCTCTCATTGCTTGATTCACTTTCAGGGTCTGAGAAGGGCTAGTGAGAAAGTAATCACATCCAACTCTGCTACCACAAGACAATGTATCTTTCTGTTGATGGGCATTTTATGAAGTTTATTAAAAATACATGGAAAACTATGTATGTTCATTTGTTTAAAAAGAAAATTCCTTACTAGCTTTCTGAAGTAACAGTTTTAGTAGGCACACATTGAAAAAACTATCACTTGAAACAGCTAGTTAAAAAGAAGATTGAGTTATAACCACTTAAGGATGCTATCAACTTATACTTCTTTCTCTAAAAAAGCACTCTATCTGCTCATCAAGATATCGATATGCCACCTATGAGTACAGTTTCTGAGTGCCCTTTGAGTATTTTAAAGAGGAACAATAATGTCAACACCTTGTTCTTCCTCTCTAGTCCATGTAGTCTGTTCTTTGTAATGTCTTTATTGAAGGAAAGCTGAGTAAAAAAATGGCATTTATTTTTTAAATGGTGAACTCCACAATCAGACTTGCCTCCTGTGGCAGAGCGTTCCATAGTCTAGGTCCAATTCCTGTCAACATTTTCTCTGCCGTATATGAGCACCCCCTCTCCTAGTAGCTGAATTTTCCAGCGTTTCAATGAAAGCTGTGATGGGAAGCCTTGATGGCAGAGTTAGAAGTGAGGCAGAAGGCAAGGTAGGGGTGATCTTTCAGGTAATTCCAGTCTGTAGAAAACTTTGAATATTAGGGCAGAAATCCCTTGAATTGAAATTTACACTCAATAGGGAGCTGATGTTAACAAGAAAGCACCAAACTGACCTCCTTAACACAGCCTTAAGAAAATAGATTTATTTTTTTTACCAGTTAGAATTTGTATATGGTATGTGACTTCATTCTTGGGTCTAATTAATTGCAGCGATCAAAATGAAGATGAGAAACATAGATGGCCGTAGCTAGGTTTGAGCCTTACACGAAGGTGTGCAATCTACATGAAGGGGAAGTCTAAAATAGATGAAAGGTCTTTCATTTATTTTTTGATCCTGCTATTTGGGCATTTTGGGCTGCACCCACATGAGCTGCTGACTGTGCAGTACCTCTAGTGTCGCATCATAGTTCATGGATATGCAAGTACTAAATGACTGCGCGGTAACAACTGCACAGTTAGTGACTCATGTAAACACAGCCCTGGAATAAAAACAGGCACGTGGGGCATGTGCCTATATTTTAATAATAGTAGTGGAGTTTCTGACCGGTCAACACATAATGTACAATAGTGTTGGTGTGCATTAACATAGTGGTCAACATTCTGCCTAAGAACTGAGTCAGGTGTAGGAAGTATAGGAGCAATATTTTTCTGATAAAGGGATACACAGCTAAAATAATTTGAAAACCACTATTGTAGAGGAAATATGTTTCTCTTAAGTGCTTCTTTCTTCATAGGTACTACCCCTGATCAGACCAATAACCTATCTAATCTAGTATCCTGTTTTTAGTAATAACAGGTACCAAAAAATAATGGTAGCCAATTATAGAATGATCTGCTCTTGAAGGAAGAAACCTCCCCATCTCCTCATGAGGATGCTTTATGCTCCAGCGCCTGAGACTTTATATCCCTTTAAAACTTTTCTTTAAATCCTCCCCACTGTAATTTTTCCTGAGTACCTTTTCAGTCCTCCCTGGGTTTAGTGTTAACACTTATACGGTTGCTCTCAGATAGTCTTTTAGAAAGGCTGGAGATAGAGCTTTTTGTTTGACATAAAGGATATCCTGCACTTGGGATGGAATAATTGCATGCACAAATACAGACTGGGGAATGATTGGCTAGGCTGTGAAGCAGAGAAGGACCTGGGGGTTCAAATGAACCATAAGCTGAATATAAGCCAACTGTGTGCTCTTATTACAAAAAGAAAAAAAAAGACAAAAGCATACTGGGTTGTATTAACAGGAGTGTCTCATACAAATCCAGGGCAGTGATGCTTCTGCTCTATTCCGCATTCAGGAGGCCCCACTTGGAGTACTGTGTCCAGTTTTGGGCCCCATGCTTTAAGAAAGAGGTGGACAGATTAGAGAGTGACAAAATTATTAGGGGCCTGAGAAACAGGATTTATGAGAAAAAGCTGAAAGAAGTAGAACTGTTTAGTCTTAAGAAGACAAGACTGGGGGGTGGGATTTGATAACAATCTTCAAATATCAAGGGGATTATAAAAGGGGACTGAGACAGTCTTTTCTCTGTGGTTGTAGGGGACAGAACTAGGAGCAAGGGCCTCAAACTGCAGCAGGGGAAATTTAGGTTGGAGATTAGGAAGGACTAATGTGACGATAGTTAAACATTGGAACAGGCTACCCTGGAAATCTTCAAGAGCAGGTGTCCATATCCCAGTCTTAAGATCCAATTCACGATTTACATGCTGGATGTTATGTTTTTGGGGATTGCCTGGGAGAAAAGAAAGAGAGTATTCAAGCAAATAATTTGGGATGATTGAGAGTTAGAAGTCACATCTTTCTACATGTTTAAACCTCCCATGCTAATGAGTCTTGCATACTTCCACTATGTCAGACTGTATTTCTACAAATCCACCTTGGTGTTTGCAACTTTGTCTTTTAGCTGGACACCCAGGTTTGCCTTGTTTCTTTAGTCACTTTAGTTAAGCAGATGCATGCAAAGGAGTGTGTTTTGTGAACGCTGTTCCTGTAATTTGGCTAGGGAGGCAATAGAGCACCTACCATCCCCTCCAGAATTTTATCTCTGCTCTGTGAGTGAAGATTACTATAATGGAAATTTAAGAAGGAAAATAGTATCTCTCCATAGACTAATTATGTTCCTGATTTTGGATCAAAATTTCCTAACAAGGGACACAATGAACTCCTGGCACTAGGAGAATTTATAGAACAGGCCAGTAAGCCTTATTGGAGGACTGACTGCTCGCACTCTAGGGTTGCCTAAGGTCCACAATATACAGCCACTGGCTACTGCTGCTGCCACTGCTTCTCCCTACTGTTCAATAATATGGCCCAAACAAAGCCCTCCAGCTGCTCGGCCCCACACTAGACAGTTGAGAGCCAGGTGGCCAGGAGAATCAGAAGCAGAAGCAGCAGCTGGGTAAGACTCGAGCTAGGATGATCTGGCCTGCCACTGCAAAACTTTGCTAACCATTCAGCCTTTATTTTAGAAGTTCCCTGTTAGAGCTGAAACCTTTTGAGCCAGTTCCAGCTCTTGCCACCCTTGCCACCCTAGCTTTTGCCTAAACAGCACTTCCTCTGATTGATTTTCTTTTCATTCCCTGGTGGTTCAAGGTGGCTTCCTCACAGCACTGGTGTTTCTGATGCTACCTTGTAGCTGATGTTACTGAGTTGTTGGTGCCTTCCTGAGGCAAGAAAAACTTATTTCTCACAGGAGTTCATGTATTATAGTAATCATAGATTATTTTCAATGCATTTCAGGTTGTTTACTTCATCATTTTTCTCAGGTGATGATTTTTCTTTCACTCCTCATACATCATTAATGTCTCTCTGACCTTGTCTCCTCTTGCCACAATGCTTCCATTGCCTTGGCATTTATCTTTGAGTGTCAAGTTCCCCATCTTTTTTGGGGGTACCAAATGCCATCTTTAGGTATGGCCCCTGGGACTAAGGTTCTTAGTTTGGAAGGGCCCCCCAAACCCATCAGCCAATGTTGGAACATGTACGTGTGCAATGTGCACCTTCATATAGGGTACAGGTGTTCAGGGGTGTAAAATGAAGAAAGAACCAAAGTACACAGTGCGCAAATGCATCAAAATCCAAATATGTGAAACACCAAATTTGCTCATATGTACACTCAGGCACAAGGTGTCATGTGATTAAATGCAGAGAGGTTCCCAATCAACACTGTGCCTAGGCCTCCAAAATCCTTAAGAAACCCTGTTGGTGCTGTCACTTGGGAAATGGAAGGTATTTTCCATTCCCCTCCTCTTTTCTTTTCAATGTAATTGAAGGGATATTCAAAAGTGAAGAGAAGTTTGAGGGCAGCATTGGGGTCTTCCTTCATTTAGGAAACATTTTCAGTGAGAAGAATGAAGCACCTGAGATCTGTGGAGACCTCCAAATGACACTCAAGTCTGAACCACATGCCAGCATGGTCTGCTTCAGAGGCATCTGCCTCAACACACAGCTCAGCCATGATTGAAAGAGATGGAGCCTTCACGTTTCACCTTGTCGAGAGAGAAAGAGAGAGGCTTTCAAACAGGAAGACATTAAGGTTTGCAATATCTGTGCACAATGTCATTTGTAGAGGCACCAAGGCCCAACACCACAGCTGAGAAGCCTTCAACAGAGGACACAGAGAGGTGTGTGAGCTAAGGTAGGTGGTATCATGAAACCTCCAAATGTGACTCAGTTCTTGGCAATGCCTGGTGTTGAAGAGGCAATTGTATTTGAGTTGTATCTTCCTCAAGCAGATGTGCCTATTTAGTCCCATACAGCTGAGTTCTTTGTACAGGCACTTCTCAACCACTTAAGATTCCTGGAGTATTTTTAACTGTTGTAGGAAATCAGACATAAACCCGTGAGGCCTTGTGGCCTGACTGCATACAACTGATGTTTTGGTTCTGTATACATCAGTGTTGTACGTTATCATGCTGTCCTCCTCTGATGTGATGGTGCCTAGACCTGAATATCATATTTCACTAAATCTTCCTTTTAAAACAGATACGAGTTCATCAAAGCCTATGGAATCTAACCTCCCCCATGTATTTTCACGTGATGGGAAGTCATTTGCATTTTACAACGCTGACACTTAGAACAGGTCTAAAGGCCCTTCACTGATCTCAACTTCTTAGTTTAGAAATTACGTTAACGTTTTCTCTAACAGGTTACTTATGACTTTGTCTGATGGATTTGCTCAGATGTGTACAAAACTTTCCCTTTTCCTGGAATGGTACCAGTCTGGTAAAATAAGGGAATTCACTTGTATTCACATCTGACTCCCTGAACTACTACCCGATGAAATTTTCCAGTCCCTTCTGCTGAATGACAACTTTCTTTAACCTGCTTAATGATCTTGCTTCTCTTGCCAAGTGGTTCCTTATCTTTCAAGGATTATGCAGTTCTTCTACACAGCACAAGTGAATTTGCATGAGTTACCACTCTTCTCAATCACTGGTGATTTCGTTAAGATATTACTGTGGGATCCAGCTCCAGCCAGCTTCAGTGCTGCTGCTTCCTTTCTTTTTTATCGAGCTCTATTGTTTCTCTTGGTGACTTTGGAGATTATGAGTTTCTCTTTGGTGGCAACCTCAATAGTTTTCAAATGAGGGTTATGGGCCCAAACCATTTCTGCAGATGTTGTAATACTCATTCCTTTCATACCTATATTGCCTAGAAGCACAAGTGTAATTGTGTTCTAGTTCAGGATGTGCTGGTCCTGCCTCTGATTGTTGAAATATTTCTCCCAATTTTCCACTTCCTGTTGTGGATGAGGATTTGGGAAGTGGCCATGACTCTCCTGTTTATAGGAAAGTGCCTTGTACAGTTTCAGTTTCCTCTACCACTGGAGAATGTTTGGAGAATCCCATTCAGCTTTGAAGAGCCAGTAAAAACCCAGTTAGTATAACATGCCAGGACACAAAGTGCTAGAAATCAACAATTTATGGTAGCTGAGGATCTGCCCCAGAACCTTTGTGAAGGGGTGATTCCAATACCTGTAGATCAGCTTCTCTTAATACAGCATTTGACCGAGTTCCTGCATATATATGCCTCTGCCTTCCCGGACAGTTAATAAGGAGGTGATATTTTGCAATGCTTCTATATTTCTCCCCTGGTCTCACTCCAGATATTCTGTTACGCTCCGAACTTTGTGAACTCTTGTTTTCTGCTAATCAGGAAACTGAAACAAAATGTTCAAGGGGGAGCACTAAGGCTCTGGCGGTTGTTCTCAGAATGATTTTTGCCTGCCTCTCCCAGGACAGGTCTGGTCTCTTTGAAAGCCAGGGAACTTCCAGCCTGACTCTCAAGCGTTGCTGAAGAGCTGGGGAAGCTCACTGATACCTCCGAAGATACCCACCTCCTTCTCTTCCTTTTTTCAGCCTGTTTACTCCGTGCATTTGTCAACACTTTGCGCAATCAGTTTCAGTTTTCTCTAGAACAGGCAGCTGGTAAGTCAGTGTCCTCTGGTTGTGAGACTTTAACACAAGGCCAGGAGGGTTAAAAATAGAGATATATGATTGTAACAACCACCAAAAAAATGGCCGAGCTGCTTTCATAGCAGAAACTACTTTAAATTTCTTTTTTTTACCCCCTTTTTAACTAAGTTTCAAGTTGCTGGGTTGTTTTTTGTTTGTTTTTTCAACTTTATGGACAGGAGAAATGCCCTTGCAGGAGCCCACAGCAGTGTGCTGAGCTACCAGCTTTGAAATGCATTTCTCTGCTCAAACCGTGGGACAAAAATCAGCCCTCCCGATTCCCAGGCAGAGATGAGCCTCAGCCCGTAGCTCCTCCCCACCTCCAGCCCTGGAGGGAGCAGCAGCCACCTCCACAAGCTGACCCTTCCCCCTCCTCCCTCCGGCCCTCGGGAAGGGCACTCCATGGATGCCGCGTTCACACAGGAAGAGGAAAGGAGCCCGCATAGGCCCGAGGTGGCCGCACGTTGTCCTCCACAATTCACGTACCCGCTTGGGTTTGTTTTGGTTTGTTGTATTCTCCTCCAGAAAAAGCCCGAGACTGAATGATTCCCCCCGCAACGGTTGCAGCAGGCAGCGAGAAGCTTTTGTCACACGGATCAGTGGAGCTTCACTGCCGGGGAGGGGAGGGGAGCCACTGAGGACCTGATGCCCCCAGCTCAAGGCCGGCTCCCGGGCTGGCTCTGCGCGGAGGAGGGCGGGCGGGTGGGGCGCATCCTCGCGGCACCCCGCGCAGGTTTCGCCGTGGGAGGGACCGGCCCGGCAGCAACGAGCCCTCAGCCCAGGTGTCTGGGGATGGGGCTGGAGCGAGGAACTGGCTCCGCACCCCGTGTCCCCTGCCCCAGCCCCGAGGCCACTTCCGAGTGGACTTCCTGGCCAGATCCCTTCACGAAGTGTCCCCGGGGCACAAGCCGCGCTCACGGGCAGCTTCCCGGGGGACAGGCACTCGCACCCTGGCGTGGGCGGGGGGCGCTTGGTGGGTGCGGGCTGGGAGCTGCCCCCCGCGGCGGCAGGGCTGAACCCGGGAGGGATGCGGGAGGCTCCTGGGGGGCCTCCGGGCTGGACGGGGAAGGAAAGGAAAAGAAACCGCCGCGGGCGTGGGGCGGGGACTGGGCTCTGCAGGTCCCGGGAGGCGAGAGCCGGGAGGAGGCAGCGGGTTCACAAAGGGCCGCTTCAACCCGCGCGGCTCCGGCCGTGTGCGGCGGCGCCTAGGGCCGGCCGAGCCCGGGGACACGCACGCACGCACACACACACACACGATACACACACAACACGGCCCCTCCAGAGAGTTTCACTTTTTTTCCCCCCCTCAATGTCGAAGCCTCTTCCCCGCGGGGAGTCGCCGGCGCCGCGAGCGGGGAACAGGACGTTTCCTTGCAAGTTGGCAGCGACTTTGGCGGAGTTTCCCACGTGCGGCCCCGGCAGGAGCCCAGGGAACAATGAGCATCCTGTGCTCCCCGCCTGCCTGCTGCCCCGTGGGCGAGCGGCCCCGGGCTCAGCCTGTGCAGGGGGGAGCGGGGGGGTCCGGTGCGGGGCGAGCGCCGGTGGCCACGGCGGGGCGGGGGGAAGCGAGTGACCCCACGTTCCTCCCCCCCCCCGGCAGGGCTGGATTCTTGCATAAATTATGCGGGGCGGGGCGATGACGCGAGGGGCGGGGCGTGCGGGCGCTGGCCCCCGGGGAGGGGGAGGGGCGGGGGCGCCGTGGCGGAGGGCGGGGGGAGCAGGGGGCGGGGGGCGGTGGCAGCCGCGGCACCGCCTGGCTGGCTGCTGCCGCCGCCGCGGCTGGTGTCTTGCTCGCTCGCTCGCTCGCTGCGCGGCTGCTGCGGACGCGCTCGGGAACTATCGGATTAAACTTGGATCGAGTGCAATTACACAAAGGAGCCGGCGCCGGCCCTGCCCGCACGGACCCCGCCCGCCGGGCCCCCGCGCCCCGCCGGTGAGTGAGTGAGTGACCCCGGGCCGGGCCGCGCCGCACCGCGCCGCGCGGGGGGGCGCGGTGTCAGCGCTGCCGCCGCCGCCCCGGGCGGGGCCGGGCTCCGCGGGGCACTTCCCCGCTCCGCGCGGCCGCGAAAAGTTGCGGGAAGTGCGTGCGTGCCGGGGAGCCCGCCCGGCCCCGCAACACGCGCGAACAAAGTGAGCAGCTGCCCCGGGCACATGGGGCCGGGCCGGGCTGGGGAGAAAGGGCGGCGAGGGGGGGGCGCTGGTGCCGGTGGCGGCGGCATAATAGCAGCTGTCCCCCACCGGGCAACTCCGCGCGGGCCGGGAGCGGGCGCGGACGCGGGAGGCGGAGCGGGGCTCCCCGCGCACATGGGCTGGGGCCGGTCCCCGGCACGGAACGAGGTGCGGCCGGGCCGGGTAGCGGGGGCTGGTTGTGCGGGGCGTGGGTGCCCGATCCCGCGGCGCTGGGGGTAATGGGGGCGGCCGGTGCCCGGGTGTGTGTGTGTGAATGAGTGAGTGTGAGTGTGAGCGCGCGGGGGAGGGGGGAGGGAAGGTTGTTGGTGAGTCTCAGGGAGACGGAGCCGCAGGCAATGAGCAGCCATCATGACGTTGCCTTCATTGATCCTCTCCAGGGGACACCCCCTCCCGCGCGGCGGGGCACCCCCAGCCCCGGCTGGGCGGCGCGGGGCCGGGGCCGGGCCGGGCCGGGGGGCGGCCGGCGCCCCTCGCACGCCGCTCGCGGCCCGGCTCCGAGGAGTTAAAAAAAAAACCAAACAAAAAAAAACAGACAGAAAGAAAGCGCAGAACAATGGACAAAAGAGAAGTAGCGATGCCCGGGGACTGCCCCCTCCCTCTCTCGGGAGCGGGGGAGATGCGCCACGCAACTCTCCGCGCACTTACCCCACTTTTGGCCTTTTGTTTTCCTCCGGGGAGGTCCTGAGGGCGCCTCCAGCTCCGAGAGGCTCCCCCCGCCCCGCCCCGCCCCGCCCCTCCCCCCGTGGCGCGGGGGGACCTGAGCCGGGCCCCCGCGCACTAAGTTTCTTCCCAGGCATCGGCAGCATTTTACTTTCATCCAAGCGGGCGGGAGCGGGGCTGGCACTAGAAGATGGCTTTCCCGGCTGGGGGGGCAGCAGGGGATGCGCTGCTCAGGTCTTTTCTCCCGAGCGTGTGGGGCTGGGAGTGGGGGGTGAGCCAGCAAGTTGAACAAAAAATGTTTCTGTTCATTTCCTCACAGATCATCCGTTCTAACGACGGGGAAAAAAATCTTAATGACTATGACCTTAGCAGCATGGCTAGCTGATTTATCCCCATTATAAATCCCGTTAGTTTGCGGTAATGTGTGAGTATCCGTATATAATTCCTATTAAATTAAGAGAAAGTGTGACCGGTCTTTATTATTATTATTATTATTATTGTTATTGTTATTTATGATTATTATTATTTTCTGAAAGTTGAAATCTGTCCTTTCCCAAGGAGAACGTCTGTTGCTTGGAGTGTTTTTTTTTTTTTCTTTTTTTTTGTCTTGCTGTTGCACAACAGAGGCTCTCTAGTCTTTAACCTAAAATGGCAGCTTTAATTTGACTGGAGCCCATTCATTGACAATGATAATAAAAAAAGGCTGAAAGCTAAATGTAGCTGGATGCTTGGGGCACGTTGTAGAACTCTCCTCAACATCGCCAGGCACTGCAGAGGGCAACTTCTGAGTTCTCTAGTTTCTTCATCCAAAGTTTCCAACAATTTTTTTTCGTTTGCAATATGACGTTGTTCTCTATTAACACATGCTAGACAGCGAAGTAGTTGATGAACTTAACTGTAACGAGACGTTTGGGGTTACGGCTTGTTTTAAGGGGGAATTGCAATTAAAAAAAAAATCTTGAAAAATGCTTATTGTGTTCTTCTAAATAACCTGCATTAAAGGGGAAATTAACCATTTGTTTCTGAGGTTTGTAACAGGTGATTGGCACAATAAGGTTGTTAAAATTTATATATTTAAGCTACTAGAACAAAGTGAGGTTGTTACTTGTTTTGTCTTGACATGTTGGGATGGTGTTCAAAATGTGAAAAGGTTTGTACAGATAACGCTTTTCTTTTAGTCTGGTGTTCAACTTTTTTCTGATGGGGGGAGTAGTCTCAACATCTACTTTGAGGCGAGTTAACATTCTCAGAGAAAAACTATTTGAAAGACTGGTTTAGGAGAACAAAATCGTTATTTTTATACAAATAGATGACACCAAAATAAAGTCTGTCTGGATTAACATTTACTTAAGTGCCTTAAACCTTCCCAAAACATTTTATAGGCATTTAAAACCCTCTCAACCAAAATGCTTAAAATAAAATTTAATATTTACTAATGGGATAATCACACTGGACTAAGTTTCTAACAGGATATCTAACACTGTAATAAGCCTTTTAGGGTTTTTTTTTTTAATTCAAATTAGTTTGTTTAAACAATGGAAAAAACTTGCTCAGTCTTAAATGTAGAACACACGTCTCATTTTATTATCTGTTCCGCTATTAATTCAGTGGTTTGATGAAAGCTTACTAGTATAAGCTTGGGAAGGAGATCTCAAAAAAGAGAGTTGTTTGTAAGAGAATGAATGATATAGTGGAAATACTATCCTAGAATAAAATACTCAAATCTTGCCTACCGAAAGGAGGAACATTCCAAGAATAGGGGACTACATTTTAATATGGTTTTAATATCTTTTATTTGAACATCAGTTCACATGCAGATGTGTAACATTGGTTCTAAAAAGGCCTTGCAATATTTTCCTATTGCACACGCAGGCTTTATCATGTATTCTAACTTTTCCAAAGTGTGTGCATGCCAGTTTTCATCCAAACATTGAAGCTTTGACCTATGATGAGTAAATACTACAAGTAACATTTTAAAAATATATATGTATATCTAACATTTTCAAGCAGTTGTGAAATATGGTGCATTTTTATATTTTAACAAGTTTGATTATAGCATATGTGAAGGTACCAGCCACTCTAGCATACAAATTTATACGGGCTGATTTTGGCTGTGCATGTTATACCATTTTATAGACGCAAGGTGCCAGAAAGAAGCTCTGTAGCAGTGTAAAATATGTTGCTGCAAAGAAGGCCCTAAACTTTATAAGTTCAAACAGGAAATGGCTTAGGCCCTTTTATCTTAGGACAGTTTTCTGTTGGGAGACGGCATGAGTCAAAAACAGGATCATTTGTATAGAGGGAAAAGGCCTTAATTTATTTTCATGATTTGTACATCTAGTTATTTTAAAACAATCTTCT
The DNA here is from genome assembly GCF_030867095.1 of Alligator mississippiensis. Classification (NCBI taxonomy): domain Eukaryota; kingdom Metazoa; phylum Chordata; order Crocodylia; family Alligatoridae; genus Alligator; species Alligator mississippiensis. The sequence goes on along the minus strand of NC_081826.1, from coordinate 68,163,968 downwards.
AAAGTTTGTATCAAGGTTCTTTAGATTGGCCTGGGCTTGGTGTCCTATAATGACTCCTATTCTCTAGATTAGATATTGACAGTGTTTAGGGGCAGAGAAAAGGACTGAAGGTGGTGGTGGGAGGAACAAACAAGTAAGCATCTCGAATTCTATATTTGTCTTATTTCTGGCTTCCTGTTGGTTGTGTATCTATCAATTATTTTCCAGAAGGAAGGCTTTTAAAATCTGCTGAATGGGGTTTGAATGGGTGAATTTAGAATATGGGCACTTACATTACTTACTGGAAGGTAAGGTAGGTTGGGAACTTGTCACATGAAGTCTCTTTGATAACTTACTTTCTTACTCATGGTAGATGTGAGGTAACTAGCTGTGCTTTTACTAATGGGTAAGCTACTTCGCATTTACCATAGTGTAAGATTGTGTGCTTGAGCAGTTACAGTCCAACAGCTACTTCCCAGTAAGTTTACCTTGTGGCAGCTGCTTTGTGTGCCTGTATGCTAAGTGTTAAGAAGTGAAATTGTGTGGACCCTGTCTGGCCTGGGCAGTTGCATGGCAAGTTCCCCCAGTCTCTGCAGATATACTTCAGCCCTGACTTGCAAACTCATTCCTGTTTAGTTCCTCTGAATAAATTGCCATGGATTGTGACATTGTTTAGTGATGACCATAGTGAACATGAATGAGATGAGTAGACGCTCTTTTTTATTATTTATTTTTACAACTTAGGCCTTGTCTGTTGAATCATTTTCTAAACTGATGTAGTTAAATTGGCTAAATTCTTGTTTGCAGACAAGTTTTGTATTCTGGTTTTCTTAAGGTGAAAGACAATTATTTTAATCTGCTTCAGCTAGTTAGCCCATCTTTATAGTAGCCACCAACTTTTTCATTCATCCTCTGCTTCCCAACTAGTCGTGCTTGTGTGAACAGGATACTTAATGTAAGTTATTTTTGTGGTGTCATCTGTGCTCATATTTGAGTTGATATCTAGCATTTTGGCAAACCTAAAGATGAGGAGGAAAACTTTATTCTAAGTAGAACTAATCTGGTTCTAGGATACTTTTGTAAAATAGTTATCTTAATCTTATTGTGGGGTAGCAATTTTGGAATATATAGCATGTTTTTAATATTTGTTTAATGACATTTCTGAGAAGGTACTAAACCTTGAATAAAGAATCTTTCTCTCTGTCCATAGATTCTAACTGTAACTTTTAGTAGTTCTTATTTTACTGGTGTTCACTCATTGCTTGTAACCTAAATGCAAAGTTTCCACTTAACTCAAACTCAGTTTTCCAAATATGAATGCCATAAAAAAATTCTGTGACCTAGAGCATGTAGTCCAAGTCTGAATATGACAACAAAGCTCTTACGGATATTCTTAAGTACACAAAAGCGGATTACTCTTAGCCTCCAATGTGTGACATTTTTAAGGATGTAAACATGCATCTAGAAAAAGCCAGTCAGGGTTGATGATCCCTAAGCTTCTGGCCTCTTTAATTTCATAGATACTGTTTGGTTACTGTTCCTGAACATGTTGGTTTCTGCCATCTCCTTTTTTATATTAAATAGTGTACTTCAAGAAAACAAACAAACTTGGAAACATTAAAAATCCAAAGCAATGAAACTCAATAATCCATCTTAATCTAAAAGTGAAAAAAAATCAGCAAAAACCCACTAATTAAATAATAAACTAGTTTAGTAGGGGCACAACACATACTTAGAAAGCTGACTGGCATACAGGCACTGACCACAGTCCAGTCCTAGCATGATGTAGGGAGCGCTTTGCTTTGTAGGGACCCCCTTAGCTATTTTGGGTGTGGTGTTGTCTGGCTTTGGAGGGAGCTGCTTCCAACCTTCCTCTGACATAGAGACAATTGCTGTGACGAGAGGGCCTTGAGGGGAATGGTGGGGAATAAATAACTTCAAGAATCAATTGTCTGGAAAAAGTCAGTGCAGCCAAAATGTCTGCCTTCTTCCTAATGGTTCTGAGAGGAAAATTTAAGTTTTGCCATATATAATCTTTATCCTAAAGGTTATTTTGTGCAGCGTTCATTTAAATATGGGTCTACTGTGTTGTTTCTATGATTACAAGTTACCTGCCTGAGAATAGCTAGCTTGCCAGAGAATCTAGTGGTGAATAATTTGGAGAAAACGTCTAGTTCTTTGTATTATTGAGGCATTTTAAGCTGTTCCTTTAAGCTCACAATTTTTTGCTGTGATTTCAACAGGTAGCTGTCTATTAAATTATTTTCTAATAGTCATATTTGAAAGTATATTGCCTTATGTAGCTATTGTGTTGGAATTGTCTGAAGAAAAAAAAAACTACTTTAGTTTTTGTGAAACTGATTTGGGTGTAATGGCAAGAGTGGAATAGTAAATGTTTTCTAAAACGGAGCTAGGTAAACATCTTATATAGGTAGAAATCAGAATGGCAGTTTTCCTTAAATATGCTTCTCCTTTTCAAATGTACCTGAAATACCTCCCCACCCCCTTTTCCCTTCCCCCTTTCTCTGTTCTCTTTCTGCAGGGGTTTAGCTCTAAGACTGTAACTTCTCCTCATGTGCTTTCATTCAAAAGTGTTTTGTCAGCCTTCCTTCCTGTTTTATACTTTTTTGTTTGTTTGTTTGTTTGTTTAATGGCATTGAATTTTTTGCTAGCCTCAACTATTTAAGATGTGTTGCAAAAAGTAAACAAGCACCTCAGCTTCTAATAACTTTTACCTTTTGTTAAAGATGTAAGCAGCATTTTGTTCCAAATGAAAAGAAGTAATGGCATTGAGGCTCCGTATTAGAACTCAGAGGCTGATCCAGAGAGCTGGGACATGTTGTTGAGGCTAGATTGCCTGTCTCAGCTTGGTCACCTCAGTGTACTTCAGATCCTTTATGCATCTTTGGATATGAAAGATGTTTTACACCTTAATGTTGTGATGCAGACTTTTATTTTGTACTTTCTAAGAAACTTCTATTCCAGTAACCTTTAGAGTTGAAATAAATTTCAGTTGTATTTTTCCTCTCTATTGTAAGAGGTAGGAAAAGGATATATTCAGATGATATTTCAAATACAATTGAAGCAATTATGTAGAATACAAGAAGGATGAGGAAGATGACTGGAGGTGCAGAGAAGGTGCTTACACAGATGACTGAAACTTTCTGGGGCAGAGGTGTAGTAAGAGAGTAAAAGCAATGGGACAGATGGTAATTGAGACCAAGTAGATAAGAGGCTGGAGTAAGTCTGAAGAATATTTTCATGAGGGCAGTCTGTTCATGAATAGTGTTGTGGGGAGATTCAACTTTTAGGTGTTAACAGACTTTGGACATCGTTTGTGAGAAGAATACAGGGAAGTGCCTTCTGGAAATGCCATAACCTACCCAACTGGAAGCTGAGGCAGCGGGGGCAAAAGAAACAGGTAAATAAGAATGTTCTAAAAGAGATAATGGAGGCCCTAATGGATAAAATATTAGTTTGGACCTAGAAGTGGCATGATCAGTGTGTGAGAAGAGGAGATTTCAGCTCTTCACAGCTTCAGCTAAGGGAAGTTTGGAGTTGAAGGTAGCTTTGTCTTTGAAAATGCTGTTTGTCATCAAGATTTGACTTGGTAATCCACTAACCTGATAGAATTTCAGACGTCTACAAGTTTAGTTGGCAAAGATGGGTACAGAGAGAGAGAGAGGACAAAAATGGGTGCTTTTCATGTGTCAAGGTATCTGTATAGTATAATATGTCAAAAGGAGAAAAATGAGATGATCAGAAGAGAGATTCATGATATCATTTGTATGATTTCTCCAGGCAGAGAGAGAAGCAAGGAGAGTTGCTGTGGCGGGGACAGGCAACTTGGTGCAGCTGTATGCTGCCTGATCCTCTATGCCACCTCAGGTTGAGTTGGTCATCCCTGGGTTGGATCCAACCTCTTTGCAGGCTGGATTCAGCTTTGGGGCTATAGGTTGCTGACCTCTGTCCTAAACAAATGAGGAGGTGAGTTCTAAGGTGTGTGTTCTGGTTAGCAACTTAGCTCATAACTTCATTCCATCCTATCAAAATCCCTGCACTTGCTGGGGTTTGAGAGCATGCCTGTCAAAAGGCTGAAAGTTGAGAAATGTGTGGAGCTCTTGGATGAGAGACTTACTCCTTTTTCTTTAGTATTTGATGTACAATATATAGACTGCCCTATGCACATATAGTTGCAACTCTCCTGATAACTTAAGATGAATATATTGTAGCGTGGAACAAGGTTTAGGAATATGACAGTTGCAGTCTTTAGCCATCTCTGACTCTCCCTTGGTAATTTTGGTGGCTATTTGAGGTTCTGCTGTTATTGGTACTTCTCCTGGACTGGATGAATAGTTTTTAGCCTCTGATCCTAGTCTATTCTTGGCCTGGACTGGAAGTAGGGGTTGTGTCTCCCTTATGCTATCAGCTGGAAGATGCTTTTGCTTTACTGCTAGCCACTGGTTAGATGTCTCTCTCTTGCTTGTACACTCTGGTTAAGGGACCTGTGTCTCAACCTTGGTTCACTTCTCGTTACTGCCCACAGCTGACCTGTGCCATTCAAGCCATTTGTTCAAGTCTAGAACACTATTTCCCAATACACCCAATAATTTAAAGTTCTTTTGAGGAGGCCTTTGCTTAGAGTCAAATTCTTGTCTTAAGAAACCCTAACCATTAAGATTCAGGCGTGGCACTTCTTGTTAGTTCCTAAATAACTTGATTTAAGCTTCTAAGCTGCTTACTTTGTGTTAGCTTTGTTACTATGTATCTGCTATATTTTAATATATACTCTATATGCTGGGTGTTACCATATTTGCTATATTCACCTGGCTCCTAGAGGGAGAGAAGTTGGCTTCACTTTTGTTTCCTTACTTAGTTGACTCTCTCTATCTTAGGTGGGGAGATAGCATGAACAAACAAAGTGTCATCTTATCTTTACTCCTTTCTTGCTCCTCACAAGGCTCCACTTCCATTTTGCTTCTCCATAAAGGTGTAGTTGGAGCACTGGCAATGAAATAATTCGTAAGTTTCACTGCTGTCACAGCAGAGGAAGCAACATTTAAAAGAATCCCCACCAGTTTCGAGCTGCTGCTGGAACTTTATTTGGCCAAAGAAAGCATTCTGTTGTCCCTGCCCCCTGAATCTTAGTAATGGTATAGGAGGGAGACCAGAGGGTCAGATTTGATCCTTATAGCATCTGAAAGGGAGGAGCCTTCGTGGAAGTATCACTGATGTTGGAAGGGATTTAAACAGTGGCAGATCCATGACAGGATTATTGTTCCTGCCTTGGAGTTGTATGGGGGTACTCCCAGATTCAGAGGTATTAAATGATCTTTTGAGTTTAAGGAGACAAGAGAAGAATCCAAAGATAGAAAAAAATGCATGCATGTTGGTTTTTTTTTATTATGTGTAAATTAAATTACTTTTAAAACTTATTAAATGGCCTGAAATATGAGGAGGCAGATTTTTCTCAGAATTTTGAAAAGGCAGATGAGTTAGTGTTGAGGCTTTTTTTTTTTTTTTTAAAGAAAAGGGGAGCACCAGTAGGTTAGTATGTTGGGTAAAGTACCAGATGAAAGTAATTTCTTCAAAAAAAGGGTGGAAGCAGAACTTTTTAACATGAAAAGTCTTACCTGTGAGCTTCCACAGAGCAAAAAAATCCCTTTGTCTTGGTGGCTAAGATAGAATGGTGAAGGTATACATAGGATTTTTGGACAGAGCTCTCTCTTCCCTTAAGAAAGCACTATCCTAATAAAAAGAAGGTAACTGGAGGTGCCTCAAGGTATATGACTGGTTGCAGTTGCATGCCTTGAACTTCATCAGAGTGAATAGCAAGTCAAGGACTCCTGCAGCTGAGCTGCCCGTTTGCTGCTGTAATCGATCCAGTTCTGCCGGGGGAGTGATATGTTTGATACATGTTGACTTCTTCCTTCTCAAGTGAAATGGCATATCCACAGTAGGCAGTTTGTGACAGAGTAAAGCAGATCCATCCACTGAGAGAAATCACTGATCAGGAAACCTAGGTACTGGACATCCAGGTTAAACTGTCACTGGGATATGGCAACATAACTTGTCACATTGTCTTGTTACCTACCCCCAGATTTTTTCTCTGGGGTTTTAAGAGAATGTATATGACACCTTTTTGTAACTTAAATAGTGAAGGAAGCTTCAAAAGAGAACATTTTCCTTGCACAAAGGAGAAAATTTCAAGGATGTTGATCAGAAATTGTTCCTTAGTAACTTTCCTCAGTGATGCAGTCTTCTGTGAAGTTTGTGGCCATCTTAACCCTTGTCTTTAGGTTTACTGGTAGCTAATTTGTTAGTAGCCTTTTTTTTATGCATTGCCAATTTTTCCACTTAGGATATCTGCAGAAGATTTTTTTTCTCTAAATGCATTATCCTCTAACTACTTCATCTTGTACAAAAGGAAGAAACCCTGAATGTTAATCTATCAGCTACTGCAAAAGCTTCCCATGCACTGAGAATATGAGTGCTTAAACTCTTGTTTACAAAATTTAATGCCTAGATTATGCTATGATACTTTTACAATGATAAATAGTTCTGTAGCTTTTAGCATGGCTGAAGGCTGTTGGATATCTTCCCAATGAGTATCATCATGTAGGTAAGTCATGTGAATCAGAATCTGTCCTTTGCTTTGTAGGTGAACATAAAGCTGCGAGTACATGGTCTTTTGAATTTTGTCTGATACTAACTTAAGCCATCATATTTTAACAAATTAATTTATGACCCAGCTTCTTAGCATAAAAGTGCTTGATATCAAGTTAGACATACATTGTCATTTTCATACCATCTTTCTTATGGCAGAAGAATGGGGGGGAAATGAAGATTTAGAAATTGTATAAAAGGACTTGTCAGAGATGATACACTTTTAAGTATTTAATCTTCAGTATTACTTTGTTGCAGAATGTAGCAGATTCCATTCTTTCTCATCCCCCTCTCCACACATTTGAATCCTTTCTTTGCAATATATTTTTTGGCAAACCACACATTCTCCGCAGGACTCTTCAAGCCTGCAAGTCAACCTGAATACGAGACATTTTATCAAATTAGAGACTAATTATTATGGTCTCAATAATTCACACCTGTGTATTGCCTAATATATTGAGATTTAATTAGACAAAAAACCCCAAATAAATGTAGGAATAATTTGTTTTCTGTAAAACTTCACAGCATGGTCTAATCAGGCTTATATAACTGACTCAAACTATTTCCTAGTGTTATAGACTAAAACTTTATTGTGCTGGAACAAATCTAGCATAGTAATGATCCTTATTATGTTCCTTAGGCTAACAATGGTGAAAAAGATGACATTGGGAGAAGTAAAACAACAGTGACTCTAACTGAGCAGTTCTAATATTATTTAGTCATTGTTCTCCAGGGTAATAGAAACTGACAGTTTATACTTAAATGTATTTATGCATCATTCAAGTAAGGAATGAGCATCTTACATAAATTGCTTTCAGGAGTTTTGAAGCTTTATATTGTACTCTGGCTACCCCTATTGAAGGATCCCACACTGCTGAGAAAGTTCATGACCATTCTAAATGGGCAGTGAGAGAAGTACAAAAAATAGATCTTCAATCAATGGCAAGCAGCAATTTTGTAAAGCTATATCAACTGATAATATCATAGATCAAGGTAGACAACCCCTGGCATGGGTGCCATAGTGTGACATGTGAAGGCATTTTGCTTGGCACATGTGCCTTGGGGCAGATGGTGGGAAGGGGCCAGGGATGCACTGCCACAACAAGGATCGAGTCCCCACTGCCTGCTCCTGGCATGCCAACATCTTACAAGTCGGAGTTGCTGGTGTTTTTGGCACTCTGCCCAAAAATGTTGCCAACCCCTGGTATATATAAACCTTTCTCAGTAGATTAAACTTAAGCTATTTATTTGTTTTTTTGCTTTTTATCAAGACTGCTTGGACTTTCTTTTCTCTCTCTTGATCCTCTTTCCCAACTCCCCCTTCCCCCCCCCCCCCAAAAAAAAAACCCCAAAGTTTTATGTATGTGATGGTTTTTTATGGTGGGGGAGAATTTGTTCTAAGCATTCCAGAAAAGCAGGCAAAAATGTGTTTGAGATGAGTCCTAATGACATTTTAGCTTAGAAACTCTTTCATAATGTGTTTTTGATTGTCATCAGTGTCTTGCATTAGGAGTTACAAGTTGCTGGTGTTGGATCCAGGGAGAACTGGTGACTGACTAACGTTGTGTGTATTCAGAGCGAATGCTGTAGTTAATAAAACCAGCTTGTTTACATTAGGAACTGTGTGTTCAAATCTAACGGGCTTTTATAAACCTAAAATACAGCTGTAAAACATCTAAATCCGGGACCATATCTAGTCTGCTTGATATGTTTGTGGCCTGCATGACATGCTCAGATTCTACAGAATTAATTGGTTTTGGGTTTTTTTCCCCTTTTTAAAAAATGGAATATATGTAGCCTTCCTAGTTGTGGTGAAAGTCTTTCAAGTGTAAAGCAATAAATACAGTGGTAATGTTACAAGTCTTCATAGAGCTTGCAACAGTGACTTGAGTACCAACTTTCCTCCATTCCTCATTAATCTGATTGGGATGTTATCTGTACAACCTAATAATGATTTGATATACATGAGTGGTGGGCAATCTTTTTAGTAGATGTCACAAAGTAAGCCCCACCACTCCCCTAATGCCCTTCCGATCGCTTTTCCTCTGCCTGATCTACTCTGCTCTCTCCTCCCTTTCCAATCTGCTGCTTTGCTCTTTCTCCTTTCTGCTTGATCTGCCATGTGCTAAGCAAAGTGGTTGCACATGCCACTTGTAGCATGCATGTTGTGAGTTGGCCGTCCCTGATATAAACCATTTATTTGGGTTAGTGGATGGAATGAGGTGGGGAGAGGGTGTGAATCATATTAGGTGGGAACTTTTTTCAAGAAATGCTAAGGAAAGAATGGGGAAGAAGGAAAAAAATGGCAGACATAATAAATGTTGAGTGTTCCTATTATTCAATGCTGAATATGAGTTATTTGATTTGATGTGAGTTAAGATTAAGATGTGAATTGCCATATTTTCTCCCATGCATGTGCACCTTTTCCCCTGAAATCAGTCTGCCAAAATTGGTCTCCATGCATTAAATGGGGAAGCTGTATGTTTTGCTGGAAAAGAAGCCTGGACATTGTACATGACATGCCACTGCCAAGATCGTTGCTGCTTGTTTGGCTCAGGAAACTGAATGGGTGCAGTCCTGTGTTGATCCTCTTGGCAGGTGTAGCTATTTATTGGCTGAGCACTGTAGCCTGTGCCTGAAGCAGCAAATGAGCTACTGGTAGATGAATGTCTAGATGAGGCTTGTGATGTGGAAATACTAGTTACAGGAACTTATAAAAAATAACTACTTACAGTAAAGAACTAACAGTCTTGCTACTGTTCTTGCAAGAGTCTGGAGTCTGACCTTGTGTGAAGTCATCCTGGAAACAGTGTCCAGGAAGTGTGGCACCCCAAGAGACGGTCTGGATGAGGTAGCAGAAGCTTCCTGCCATGCCACAAAGTTCCTTCTGCCTCACCTACACTGTGTCCTGTGATGTTGTACTTCCTGGACACTGTTTCCCAGTCTAGGGGGAAAAAAATCTCTTTTTCTACATTCTGCTCTGCAAAAATAAGATGTGTGTGTTATCGGGGACTGTGTTATGTATGAGAAAATAAGGTTCTGTGTGAAAATGATATGCTAGCCTTTACCTTTGTCCACAGTACTCTCTGACTTCAGTGGAAGGTCTGAATAGAGAGTACTACATAGTCCTAAATTTTATGTCCTAAGCCAGAACTAAAAGTAGAAATTGAGTCTTCAGTGAATAAATTTGATGCCTTTCCTCTGAAAAGCGTGCAAGAGTCACTGAGGCTAATGTTTGGCCAGTCCGTGTAAGTCTTGTGAAAAACAAGTCAGTTTGGTCTTGTGGACTGGACAGATAGATGCCTGGATGTTAGAAACTTCAGTTCTTCTCCAAACTGGTGTTACCAAGTTCATCAGAATGTATTTTCAGATCTGGCACACTGGGGTTAATAATACTTGTTATTTACATAGCACCTTTCATGAAACGTTCTTAATGCTTTACAAGTGTTAATTATGCTTCATTAACGTGTAGTAACATTAAGTATGTGTTATCAGTTCAATAATGAACACTTTTGAAAATCTTTTGACTTCCCTGCTACTATTTGTGAGTTCATAATTAAAAAAAAAAAAAAAAGTGTCTCTCTGGAAAAACACCCAGCCACAGGAAACTATGTATAGCAAAATTTCATCATTTTCCCCTCCATAAAGTGGACATAACGTAAAGATATTTTAATCTGACTCGGTTGTTGTAGATAGCCACCAATTAAAAGCAGTGATGGTTTAACTTTATATAATACATTCTACTACAAAACTCCTTTTCCCCCCTTGCATTTCTTGATTTATTCATTTTTTTTTTTTAATTGAAATTTTCTATATTTGTTGTTTGCCTCAGGCCAAATGTTTTATAACAGTCTTAGCAAAAGTGGCATAAACCATTACTGAGAATAAGGTTATGGGAAAATTGGTAGTTTCTCTAACTGCAAGGGGGAAAGCTCGTCGGGGGGAGGGGGGGACTTTATAATTTGTCAGAGGGACAGTCTTCGAGTCAGAAGTGAATGTTACTGTCCTTAGAAAATGTACACGTGTGTTTGGTGAGGTTATATGCTTATCATTCTTCACTTACACAAGTTCATTCAAACTTACTAGAGCAGGGCTATTCAAATTCTAAGTTGAACCTTGATACTGCTCTACTATGCTATGGGCTGCCCTGGCTCTGGGTGCTGCCATACTAAGTAACTATTATTTTTAAGAAATCTAGAACATTTCCACACCCCCAGTGCTGCTCCAGGCAGGCAGGGGCATGGGGCACTGTCCACGGGAAGGCGGAGCAGCATGGTGCACCAGGCAGGCAGGCAGGCACCACTGTTGCTATGCAGGAACAAGGCAGGCAGGCTGGAGTAGGCATGTGCCTGGTCCAGCTCCTCTTGAGCAGCAGCTGGAGGCAGAGGGCAGACTGGGCTGAACAATGTTCCAGTCCACCCCTATTGCTTCCACACAGCAACAGGGGTGGCACTCCAGTGCATAGTGCTGGTTCTCCTCTCTTCCAGACTGCCCCCATGCCCCTGTAATTCTGGGTCTTTTGTTTCCATTTTCACCAACTGACCGGGACTGTCCCAGCCAAACCGGCATGTATGGCTACCCTTGCCATGCCCCCTGTAACAGGAGCAGGAGGCAAAAGCTCTTGATGGTGGGAAGCCTAGAAACTGGCTGCAGCAGCAGCTGGAGAAAGAAGTGGCGGTAGGAGCTGGGGGCAGCAGCACATTAAGTCCCCAGACCAGCAGTTGGATAACCCTGTGCTTGCTGGAGTAATGTCAGACCAGATAGTATGGTTCTGAGGACATGTGCCTTAAGAGAAGTGGTGGTGGGCTGGAAGCCACATGTTCTTCTACTTGTATTAATAATCCTGTGCATTTCACAGTGGTTGTCAAGCAGGGCCTCATACCCTCTAATTTGGGTGGTAGGCAGTTATTGCCCCATTTTACAGATCAGCCAGGTGAGAGGTTGCAAAAGGTCACTTCAATGGGAGCTGAAGATGCATCTGTGTTTGAGCCTTGGATCTTCCATATTATTCACAGCCATTTTGCTTTTAGAACAAATGCATCAAATCTGTGGTTGTGATTATCTAAAGAGTTTACACTGCATTTCACAGTAATGAATACAACCCAGAATTTCTTATAACATTCTATTATTGCAAAGAAAATAGTTGTATAAACCATGCCACTATTATATGGCTTACAGACCTTACACAATTGTTGTGAATACATACAGTTTGTGTACTGTTTACCTCCCAATGGCTGGTCCAGAAAGGAAAATTGCCTAGTTTTGTTCCTAGTTACTACTCTAGCTGAAGTGCTAGATATGTTGTTGTAAAGGTCCTGGATTCAAACTCTAATAATCCTTGATCGTTTCATGTGATTTCTCTTTCTAAATGGTGTTCTATGTAATACTTATTAAATAAGTTACCATTGTAAATTCAAGCACTTTAAATTAGAAAACACTAAAAGTAAAGAAACCATTCCACTTTGTTCTTCCTTCATGTGCAGATCTACAGGAGTTTTGCCTCATTCGATTTACAATATGGACAGTGAAAGAGGTGGAAGGCTGCAGAAAGGCGGGATGTTTTCTTGAGGTACTGGACTGGGACCTAGTGAAGCTTATTTCTATTTCTGGTCCTGCCACCCAGCTGGCAATATTGGGCAAGATCATGGTAATGCACAGAAGGGCTGAATTAAAATTGCATTTGCCATCTAATTCTTATATTTTCTCCAACTGCTTGACTTTACCTTAATAATAATCTTTTATTGTGGTCATCTTAAGTGTTGCTTATAACAATAGGAAGCCAAACTATCAGGCCATGCTTTTGGGAATGAGAAAAAGGCAAATATGTATAATGAAGGGGTTTGCATATCTTACTCCAGGGGTTGGCAACATACGGCTCACATGCCAGATCTGGCCTGTGGAGCTACTGAACCTGGCCCACAGAGACCCGGGGCTTTTTTTGCCCATTCCTGCACCTATGTTGGGGCTATGGAATGGGGAGCTGTGCTGGGGCTGGGCACCTTCCAGCTGTGCCCTTGTCACTGCTGCTTCTCCACCTGGCTGTGGTGAGGGCACAGGCCCCAGCTGGTAGGGAACTTTGTCAGGGCTGGGCAATTGAAAGCTGCATTCTGCTGCTGCTGCTTCTGCAGTGGTGGTGGTGGGGGAGGGGGGAACAGCAGTGTGAATGCAGTTTCCAAGCGTCCAGCCCTGCCATAGAGCCTCCTTCAGCTGGGGCCTGTGCCCATGCTGCAGCCCAGGGAAGGCTAGGGGGCAGGGGAAGAAGCAGCTGTGACAAGGGCACAGCTCTCAGCTGCCTGGCCCTGGTGTGGATGCAGGCAGAGACCCCTGCCACTGATATATCACAGAAGTCATCTAGCCCACATCAAGCCAGAGCTGTGTTGTTCCAGTTCATGGGTTGGGGAGGTTGCTGGCTGGTGCCTCTCACTCCATTTCCATACTTTTAATTTTTGTTTTTAAGTGAAACTTTGAATTCTTTTGCCTTTAGACACTTTTTGAGGAAAATTTTGTTTTTCAAATCATTTAACATCCTATAACTTAACCTATAATGTAATCTATAATTTTTTGTTTTGGTCTTGGAATAAATCAAACCAGAGAACTAGTATGTGTATTTGGTAGTGTCTAGACAACGAGTACTGCTCATGCTATTGCATTTGACTGTCAGCATTTCCTTTATAAGGCCTACTCCCTTCTCCTTTCCTAAGGGATTATAACTAGACCATAAAAACCTTGTTTTGAAGTTTGTTCTCAAACTTGACTAACTTCTTACAGATAATCCTTCCACATAATCCTTTAGAGACTGGAAATAAATGGCAAAATTGTACCTGGGCACAGTATTTATGCCTTCAGGTGTCCCTGTTTCATTTTTGCTACAATGCTCTTAAGTATGACAATCTTAGTTGCATCTTTGGAGCATTGAAGCTTATATTGAAATGGAGCTTCATAGAAATAAAGGTGCAAAATGAAAATGGTATGTGTCTTTAGCCATAATAGTATATTGCTTAATAGTATATTGGTTAATGCACTAAATGCACAAGTTGGTTATATTTGTGACACAATATAAAAGCTAGGAACTTCAAATGAAATCCATCCTTATAAGTTCTTCCTGTTTTGTCCATCTCCTTCGCATGTTCACTTCCCATCATCAGTTCATGAACATAATATAAAATGCTTTAAGCCCCATCGTATAAAGAAAGCATTTAAAACTTTGAAAAGTACTTTAAATTGGAGGGTCTTTTATCTAAGCCAAACAATGACTTAAACAACATGTATACACCCCTTTTAAAGGGTGTAACTAGTTTTTTAAATCTATTGTAGGAAAATTTTGTTGTCTTTGTTTTTTTGGGGTTTTTTTTTTTTACCAGCTTATATGTAGTGATTTTTTTCTCTTGCATTCTTTCAGTATCTTATTAAAAAGACTTCAGACTCATCAGGGTCTTACTTTTCTTTATGGGGGACTGTCTTCAACGTTCTCGCCAGCATTTGGGTTATCGGCCAAACCATTTGGTTTATTCTTGCAGAATATGAATTGCCCGGTATTTCAGCATCACGTTAAAGAATGGGTCTATAGACAGACACATGTAACTAAAGCATTGCACATTGAAATACTTTGAAAACTGACTAAAATGGGTAATATGTGCCAGTGTCCCTGCATATTCATCGCTTATGGAAAACAATTTGGAGGGTGTGGCTGTGAATTTATCTGCTTCTGTACTGTTCTGTCCTTCTGCTGCACATATTATGCTCTCTGTAGGATGCTGTATTTGCTGGAGTATATAGCATGAAAAACGTAACGTGAATTTACCATTTTCAGAAAAGAACCAAACCAAAGTATGTGCGTATTGTATAAAATCTCAACCATAAAATACATGCCAAAGATGAGAAATTCAGTTATGATTCCCACAGCGACTGTAAATTGGCTATGACGCATACATTTGTCTCAACATATAACATAAATAATACAAATGTGCAAGGGAATCAAGTTGTGGTTATCATGGGAACCATAACTTTGATTTTCCTGGCTTTATATGTGAAAAATTCAACCATAGCATTGCATTAACATAGATTTATTTTATTTAATTGTTTAGAACCAAGGTCTCCTAAAACAGGGCCCTTCATCTTATCTAGATATATATAATGTTATAATACAATCCTGAATAAAAATCTCTAGTACTTGAAGGCTTGGTGGAACAATTGAGTTTATCTAGCTGTATGTAGCTATATGATTTTCCTTTTTTTTTTTTTTTTTCCCCCAGAGGAACTTGGCATGCTTTACAACAACAGGGGCCAATCTTTTTGGCAGATGTGCTACACGCTAAGTCTTGTGGCCTCCATGAATGCTACTGATTTTTCTTCTCCTGCACAATCTGCTGCTCTGCTTCTCCTCCATGCCCTCTCTGCCTTTGTGCTCTGCCCCATTCTGGACCTGATGAGTGCCACACACCCAGGCTACCCTATGTGACTTGTGACATGTGTACTGTAGGTTGGCCACCCAGGCTTTACAATATATAGTTTTCCAAAAAGTGTTATAAAATAGTGACTGCTATAGGGTTTTATTTTAACCTAGCCAAAAGGTACCTCAGACTGGAAAACTATAGTAACCAAAATCAAAATGCAAAGTATGAACTCTCAAGGGTTTACTGCCATTTCATTTATTTATTTTAATGGATTTGGGAGCATTAGTAATAAAGACTTCAGAAAATGCTTCCTGCTTTTTCAAAAAAATTGTGGGAAAAACAAAACTGGTATAAGTGCAACCATACGTTATGAGGAGCTGTACTTCACTAATGGGGAAAGTGATTGCTATGTAAACATTGTGACGTGTTCTGGGACCCTTTGGTAATCATTGAAAAATGGGACTGGAACGAACCTCAGGAGGTCATCTCTTAGGCAGGATCATCCCTGTGTAAACCATCCCAGCCAAGTGTTTCCCTAATGCTCTCTTAAAAACTCCAAGGATGGAGATTCCACAGCCTCTGGAAGTCGCCTGCTCCAATCCTTAACAACTTCGTAATAAACAACCTAAATTTCACTTGGTGCTGTTTAAGACCATTACTTCTTAATCTATCCCTTGTGGCCGTATAGGATAACCTATCATCATGCTCTTTATAACAAGCTTTTTTTTTTTTTAATCTTTTTTGAAGACCATTATCAAATGGTCACTCCAGACTAGACGGTCACAGATCTACCAACCTTGTCTGGTAAGTCATGCTTCCTAGACCTCTAATAACGTTAGCTGTTCTCAACTATACTCTTTCCAATTTGTCTGCCCTTCGTGACATAAGGTGGCCAAAACGGAACAAACTTTTGATTGGTTTGATAGGATGCGACTGGTTTTTTAGAATTCCTTAGTGAAGAAGCACACTTTGCTCTACTGTAACAAATTATTTTGTCTCTTCACTTTTTAATCAATTCTACTTTGACTTGTAGATACTATCATAAATAGTCTGTCATGTTTGGAAGGAATCAATTTTGTTCACTCCTTAAAATAAAAATAACTGAAAGTAATGTAAGGTAAAGGCAAAGTGCAGTTCTGGGTCATGGGGAAGGGAGCTTTTGCCAATCGACACTGTCTTGGATGTTGGTAGAAACGAAAACTCAGGAGTTCGTAGTAAGGGGTCTAGCACACAGAACATGTTTTGTAGTACCTTGTGTTTATGATCGTGGAACAACAACTGTAGAACATAAATATATTTAAGGCATGTGGGCTGAAATTTACCCAGTGATGGAGCTGGTGAATGTTGTAGGCAGTAGGAAAGTATGAAGGTCTTGATATTATTATCAGAGGTGTGTCTGTGGAAGGAGGGGAGATACCTAGTTTAAAATTCTAGATGGCTTAAAATAGGAGCAGCAGAAAAGGTTAAAGCATTCTTGGTGGAAGGGAGAATGGATTTTGTCTGGGCAACAGTTACGCAGTTGGTATAATACAACTGTTGTGGAAGTTCTTACAGGCTAACAGGGTAAATCCATCAGAAAGCATAACAACCCTTAACTGGTCATTAAGCATCATTTATAGTCCTTGTTGAAGATGGCAACTTTTAGTTTCTGTGTGGAAAATAGCATAAACTTAGATTTTTTGCACTTTATAAAGGAATGGTAAATTAGATGCTGTAACTCTGCTCCCCTCCCCTAGCCCCTGATGGATTCTAAAGGTGGGTGTTGGCAATTTAAGTAGAAAAAATGTCCAAGGGTGTAAACAAAGCTAGGGTATGGGTGCCTAATAGTGCTTCTGTCTGTTGGGAGATTTTGCACTCAATAACTGCTGTGTAAATCCTAATCTTTTGTGGATGAGACACCAGATACATCAGGTTTCTTAAAGGGTGTTTGATATTGGGAGCTCTGTACAAGATAGATTGGAAATACAAAAAGATAATGTTATTAACATTTGCAATTCCAGTTGTAAGCAAATGGGAGGAATTTAAACTTTGGTCTTTCCTTAAAAGGGTGTGGGTGGGTGTGCACCCATGCACGTGTGTGTACATGTCAAGGATGTCAAACATGGCCCGTGGCCAGATTTGGCCCACAGAAACGTTGCATCCAGCCTACCTGATGGCACTGCCCATCAGCTCTGTGCTGCTGATGTTGCAGCACAGAGCTGGGCATGTGTAGTTGCATAAATGCAGCTCCATGCAGCTGCAAGCCTCTAGGTCCATGTCACTGCCCAGCGATGTGGAGCTCTGGCTAGTTGGCCATGCCAGGGGTGTATAGCAGTGTGGATCTGGGGGCATGTGGTTGCATGGAATAGTATTCATGTGGTGCAGAGCTGGGGCATACATCTGCGGAAAGCCAGGAGTAGGTGGTAGTGCAGAGCTGTGGCTGAACTTGGCTGTCACAGCATGCCCCCAGTTCCGTGCTGCTGTCTGGCCAGAGCTCCATGCCACCCCACTTCCCTGGCTCCTTGGACACATGCCTCTGTCTTGGTGCTGCAGAAATGTGGCTCCATGCTGCTGCACGCTGTTGGATCTATGCTGCTGCCTGAATGCCACTCCAGGGTTCCAGCCCAGGAGGAGCCCCTGTGGTTTGGATCTGGCCCACGGCCTGGGGTGAATTTGACAACCCTGGTGTACGTAATATGTAGGTGCTTGGTACCTAAATGCATGTGTAGCAGTATTTCTGTAAATGTTTTTAGTTGTGGTACATGGGCAATCTTGGTAGGGTAACACAGCTAGTCTTTCCAAAGTGCACAGTATAATGTGTGGGGGTTTTTACAGGTTAGGTGCAAATTCATTCTTTCTAGTTGCAATTCTTCAGGGAGACTGAAGTTTTTCTCATTTGGCTAAAACCACAAGTTGTTGGGAATGTCATGTGGAAAGTACGTGTGAACTATTCTGGATTTATTTCCCCTTCTCTCTCTTCCCCATCCTCCCTCTCCCAGATATAACTATTGATATGACTGAGACAGACAGGCAGATGAGATTGGGAGCGCTAGATTAGTCACATTACTCATCACTAAAACCCCCTCTTCTAGGAATAAGAATTTGGTCAGTGGCTGGGTTTTAGTGCAGGGGAGAAGAAATGAGGATTTGGGCTTTTTAAAAATAAATTCCTGTTGTCTGGAGGCAACTCTTATATCTGAACTAAAAGCACATGAACCTGAGAATTCACCCTGGTTTTTCTTGCCTATGCTTAGGCTGCTGTTTTCTTGTTCTGTTCTTGCAATTAATTGTAGGGTAAAGGCTGCTCCTTCTTTAGTAGGTCTGTAATACCAAAGCTCACTCTACTCTTAAAAAGTGTCATCTTCTAATCTCACTGTTTTATCCATTTTTCTTTAGTGACTTCATCTGAAACATTCTGCCTGACCATTTAACTGGAGATCTGAGGTGAACCGTTTTTACATGGTCAGCTTTTCAAGGAATGGCAGGGAAAAAAAGAAATGAAGTTATTGGAGTTGCAGTTTCTAATTAGTCCATTACAGTTAGCAGGTTTGGGCCCCAGCCTTCAATTTACCTCTTCCTTTCCCTAACAAATGGATTATGTCTAAGTTTGAAGGGTCAGAAATGCCTGAAAACATAACAAGGCACTTGCTTCATTGCCTGGTAAGATAAAACTATCCAGGCCAAACATCAGTTTTATGAGCAAGCTGGGGAGACTGGAAAAATTGCTATGTACAGGGTGCAATGTTAATCTGAAAACTTTTTCCAGTGGAGCAGCCATTAAATCCCTATATTTAAACCCTTTAGTATTAAAGAAATGTTCCAAAACTCGTACTGAAGAAAATGCAGAGGTAGCAGAAATGACTGCAAAAAGTAGTACGAAAAAGCTGCCATTCAGGACTGATTTGTGCCCTTGATGCTTGCAGTTACTGCACCCAGAGTATAGGGGAAGGGATTGTTTGTAGTTTAGCAGACAGTAGTTCAGGTCAGTATGAAATTGAGGACCTCTGGACTGGAAGTGCCTATGAAAAACCATGTGTGCTTCACCTTCCAAATAGAAGGAAGAATTGTATACATTCTCACATCAAAATTGTGTGTGGAATCTACTGAGAGGGGTGGGAACTGTTTTGTTTTTTGTTTTTTTTCTTTAGCAGCCTTTTAGCAGGTAAGTGTATTCATGTTTTATAAATCAAAATGCTTTAGAAAAGTGTATTTAAACATAAGATTTTTATTGTGTTTTGTTGGTTCCTCTTCCATCTACACTTGCTAGTCTCTTGCAGCTTGACCTCTCTGTGCGCACGTTCCAATTTAATAGCTATCTCTAGATGACTACTCTTGGATTGGTTTCTACTTTTCCCATAGTATTGCATTAATTTAGTCTGTTTTGCAGGTGAGCTGATTTGATTTAAGGCAAAGGTGATAGGTCTGACCACATATAGTGGTGTTAGCTCTAGCAGAAGGTTCGTTAAATAAGTAGCTGGAACTCTTATTACTAGTGAAATTGGCTTTTCTTCTGTCTGGCTGCTGTTGTAGCAGGCTACATTTCTCTATTATTATTATTATTATTATTATTATTAAATATCTAACAACAGTGCCCATATACAAACAGAGGTACATATAGTTCATGAACAAAGCAGCTTGGTACATAAGAAAAGGCAACTTAAAACAGGAAGCAATAGATTTGAAGGAAATTGTGTAAGAGAACAAAAATTAATATTTCCTAAATGTGTGTGTGCATGCTTGTGTGATTCCTAGCCTAATTACACTATAGGACATGTCTGTTGTTGCCTATTACATGTAATCAGCAAGTGAACCAGAGTTACTTTGAGATAATGTAAAATGATTCAGTCTAAACAAAAAAGACAAAATTGTAGTTCCAGAATTATTTTTCAAGCTTTACATCGTAATCTTATTTTTCCAGACCATATCTATGAAATCTAGTCAAAAGCTTCACTCCAGACAGATATTTGAAAAGCTATAGCTACAATAAAAAGTTTAAAATATTCTTTAAAGTAACTTCTTGCTACTCATGGGCATCTGAGATATGATGCCAAGAAAGTTGATCTAGATGTACATGATATTCAGACTGGCAGAACTGTTAAAGAACCAAGATGGGTTGAAGTACATAATTAGAGTTTATAGAAGTCCTTACATTAAAAATCTAGTCTTCTATAAAACCTAAAGCACATGCTGCAGCCTAAAGTTATAAGTTGTTCACAGCCTAATTCTGTCACCTCATGTCATGTGCATATTGTAGTCTTTTACTTCATGACAATATAATATGTTGTCTACAGACATCTTCCCAAGCACCAGGCAGACCTGTGTTCAGGGAATGAGGCAATTATTCAGTATTTTTAAAAATATTAAAACTGCGCCATTCAGTGACTGGCCCATTCTTTATTTATAGTACATCATGACACCCTTGTACCAAAAGTCAAATTGTTTGCTTCATGTTTTTCTTCTAAGGTGCTAACTGCTATAGTATCTGGCTACCTTTATAAATATGATTTTTGCTTTACAGTTCTGAGAGGAAAGTAACTGCATTGTTACTTAACAAATGAAAAAACTGAGGCAAAGGAGAAATGACTTGCCTTTAGACTAGGTATTTGAATCAATGGCAGGTCTAGGTTTAGGAATTTCAGTCTTCTAGCTCTTGACCTGTGGTGGTTCTCCAGATATTCAGCCCTGTGCCAGAAAATTTGAGTATTCACAACTTTCAGAGCTGAGCTGTACTCATGAGTGCTAAGTGCTCAGGATGATCAGCAGGGATACTGTTTTTTTCTGATAAAAAAAATGCAAATTCTCTGATAGAGACCACAAAAACCTTTATTACAATTTTTAAAAGCCCCTGTAGCCCTCCCTAGCCTTGCTGGTGTGTGCCTCCCCTCCCCCCCCCCCCATGCTTCCTCCAGCCCTGCTGGTGACCATCACTGCCCCCGCAACAGCCCTCCATCCTACTCATGCCTCTTGCCCCCACCCACAGCCCCTGCTCCCAGCCCTGCCAGAGGGGGCCCCCTGCTGCCAGGGCTATTGGGTCAGGGACCCAAGTCTGCAGCTCCCTGCCCTCAACAGCAGGCAGCTGCAGCAGAAGCAGCATGAAGCTGGCTCACCCACTTTTGCTGCCTGCTCGGGTGGGGATAGGTCTGGCTCCTGGGGGGTCCCCAGCCCCCTGCAAGCCCCACTTACCCCAGGCTCCAGGAGGGAAGAGTGAAGCTGAGCCTGGAGCTGTGGCTGATTGAGAGCCTCAGGCCCTGACCTTCCCCTCCCCCTCTCCCTCCAGGCAGGGCTGGGGGTTTCCTGCCCTGTTTGCAAATAACTCTTGCAGGCTGGAGCTCAACCAGCCTGCAGAGCTCTTTGCAAAAGCAGGGAATCCGCAGGTTTCTCTGCTAAAAGGAGAAGTCCACATTTTCTCTGTTTTTCTATGGAAAACAGAAAACCCAGAACCCTGATGATCAGGAGCAGGCAGAATGGAAAGCCATCTTTGAAAGTTTTCTAAGATTTCTAAGAAATCTGGGCAGAGTTGGCATGCCTGAGTGACATTCAGCTGGATACCAACAAGACAGTCCTTCTCTTACTGAAATCCATTTATTTGTGAGTCTTTTTACACCCTCTAATTTTTACAGGTAAGGTAAAGGCCCTACACACAGTAGTCTTATTTGCTACACCATGGTAGATTCATTCAATGAGTACTATCCATCAAGTGCACAGAATGAAGCAAGAATACTCTGGGTGAATACGTATTATCCACGCATGCAAAGAGATTTAATTCTCATTGCATGTGGACTCGTAATACCGTGTTTTTGAATGACTGACTGATTTTGCACCCTTATTAGTCTCTTACTACAAGTTTTACTATGTAGTCTGTTTGAAACAGGGGCTGATGTAGTCTAGAAATAATAAAATACACTATTTGTACAACTTAAATTCTTCCCTGTGTGCATATTCTTAACAATAGAGTCTTCAATTTACCTGGTCACAAACTGTTTTTGACAGACCTTGGGCTTATTCACTGTACAGGTTAAGTAGTGCGTTGTGCTTTCTGCAACTTGCTCTGTTTATTTTGTAACTCTTACATATTCTGGCATGTAGTTGAAGTGGGAATTACCAGAAGGATTTTGTGACTTGCAAGGGCTGAGGGACAAGTTAAATACACAAAGTTTTCTTTCATACTTTTTTTTTTTTTGCTTTGCAATGTATCTGTAAAGTTCTGATGTATACAGCAAGAAAATTAAGGCTTTCCTTGCTTCAACTCACTGTATTGTACATATTGCACTTTACCAGTTATTTGGTATGTTACACCTAGAACCTACATAGTGTGGTATCTCTGAAAACACTTGTAAGTTATTGGGGAGTTACTTGTATTCAATACATTGTTAGGTGGATGATACCAAAATATTCATAGTGGAGTCCAAAGCACTTCCAGAGCAAAGGGTAGCAGTCTCCACAGATGGAGCTTTACAGCCTAGTGACTTATAATAAGGGTAGTATGTAATTAGAAATTGTCCCTGTCTTTACTGAGTACTGATGAAAATTGTGGCTCAGAGGTTAATTCAAATAATAATTAATATTGGTTCCTGACAGTACAGGGCAGTAATGAAATCTTTTGTCATTTGATGACTTTGACTTCAAAAGGGGGTGCGAGTACATGAGAGAGGTATTCTAGTTTACAGTACATCTTATGTTTAGTTATCCCACAATCAGTACAAAATCTGATTTTCATGTACTTATTCATAATGAGTATTGCAGTCTACAATGAAAATTGTCTAAGTTGTACCACATCTGACTATATAGTGAGTATATCTACCGGTTTGTTTGCTAAATAGATGGACGGCCTACAAGTGGAGGGTTCTTAAAGGAAGTTTTCTTTTATTGTTGATCAATTATTCATTTTTGGAACTGCATCCTGTGGTCAGACTTATAAAACTTCTTCTTCTACCTTACTGTTGAGGATATTAGACTGTTATCAGTCTTGCATACACTTTTTCCTGTTGGGTGGAGAGTTCAGGAGAAAATCTTTGAAGTTTATTCCTGTCCTTATTTACAAGCTGGATTGTGTCACCACTTCTAATTCTGTTCATTACTTCATTCCACATTTTCTCATAGTGGTATCTCTCATATGGAATGTTGCTTGGTAACTGGCAGTTGGGCAAATCCTGATAGAAAGGGTGACTTGTGAAACACTGGAATCTTGGCATCAAGAGTGTTCCATTAGCAATGTAATGACTTTCTGAAGTTGGGTAATAATGCTTGCTTCTACAACTGGTTACATAAACCTCCCAACCAAAAATTTCTTCTGCATTTAACCTTTTTAGGACTATTTTCCCTTCTTAAACTATGCTAATGTATTTGACATGAACAGTTGAACGAACCATTACATATTGACTTCTTTTTTATAACGGGGTGTTGTGGTATTTGAATATATCTTTGGAAGACTTTAAGAACTTTTTAAGGCACAGTTTTGGGGGTTGGTTTGTTTGTTTGTTTACTTTTACACTGACTTTGTGTACCTTCTGGGTAACTAGGATTACACAGCTCCATTTAGCCAAGTCCCCAATGAGCCTGCCATTCCAAATTCTCCAAGCATCCAAACTGATGGTTAGGGTAGGAACTAAGAGCAATGTACAGAGCAGCCCACCATTGAGGACAGAATCGTTTAGGGGTTGGGTTAGGTCCTTATTTTAAAATGATTTAACGTGTAAAGAAATTCACTTTTTTTCTGAAGAAATGTCTCTGAAGATGGGAAGCTGAGTGAGATCCATTATTTTTTTTTCACATTCATTCATCTTTAGAGTGGCACCAGCTGGTGGAGATGGAGCCTGGCCACAGGCTTCCATGATGTCCCACCCACATCAGGGCTTCTGGCCATGTATGTATCCTCCCCACTTTGTGGTTCCCAGCAGCCCTGATGGTAGGGCAGGGTGGGACAGCATGGAGGCCCATGGCCAGGCTCCATCTCCACAGGCAGGGGCTGGAGAAGCTGAGCTTTTGTGGGCTACTGTGGCTGCTGGGCAGAAGCAGCACTGCCCCCCACCATGAGGCAGCTGGAGCTGCCAGGGCCTGAGCGTGGCTGTCCCAGGGCCTACCACATAGTGCTGGGCAGGTGGGGCTGCCTCCACCCCCTGCCTCCCCCATGGCACCTGGGAGATGCAGTCTAGCCCTGCAGGCTCTGGAGGCTGGACTGCATCTGTCAGGTGCCATAAACATTGGGTGGAAGCAGCCCTGGCTGCCCAGTACTGTGCAGCACGTTCTGGGTGAGCCATACTCAGGCCTCCCCCTCTGTTGGTGGGAGGCGCAGGCAACAGCTACCGCTCTGGCCTGTGCTGGTGCTGCATGATGTTGGGTGGCTGGGTGGGGATGCTTCTGCCCAGCATCACCAGCAATGCATGGCAGATGGAGTCTGTCCCTGCAGGTCCTGCTTCATCTCGCAGGCTGACACCCAGCATCCCCCACAGCTCCAGCAGAGGTTGGAGTTGCTGCTTGCCAAGAAAGGCAGGGGTCTAAGTGCAGGTGGCCCATGGCCTTCCACATGGTGCTGCCATCCACCCGTGGGCCAGATAAAATCAATTGGCAAGCTGGATCCGGCCTGTGGGCCATATTTTGCCCACCTCGGCACTAAGTAAACAAACTATCATGTAGTTACAGTGCTGAAATGAAGGGTTGACAGAAAAGAGAACTGATAGACAACTGAGATTTGTTTCTTATTGGTTGTAGGCTGTGTTGCTATTGGATGAGAATTGAGCGTGTGTTTTAGAATGGATTTAATCTGAAAGGTTTTGTTGCCTTAATTGTAGGACATACAGCTTCTATGGTAGAGACTTGCAGAGATGATAATGCAGGAAAAGAATTCTTCCTAATCTGAATATTATTGAAATCTGAAAATTCCTCTGTGGGTGCATGTGGGCATGTGTGTATAAATGGTTTACTAGTAGCAGGACTTAAACATATATTTTAGGATTACAATTTGTTTGAAAAAATGGTATAAACTAAACAATTTTTTTGTGAAGACATCATCTACATGTCGGTTGTGGTGTTATAAGGTTCATGGTAGATACTTCATTTATTTTAAACAATTTTACAATTTCCATTTTTCTGGGGTTGGTGGGGGGGTTGGTCCTTGTGTGTGTTAATTTTTTCATTCATAAAATGAGATTTGAAATATTGCATCTTGGGACTGACACATCTGTTGTTTAGGATTTTCTTTTTCTCCCCGTCTCTCTTTTTTTAAACTGGTATAGATATGTTGATTAAAAAGGTGCCTTTATAATTGTGCTCACATGAATAGGAGTTTGCCTCATTATAAGCTGGAATAGCTAAAGTGGCAAAACTGCCTAATATAGACAAGTCCATAGAAATCCCACGCTCTCCTCAACCTCTGGAAATTCTTCAGAAGGAGAATCTCCCAGAGGGCCACATCTGTTCAATGGTATAAGCAGCAGTAGTGTGAAACCAATGTGAATTGGTTTTACTCTGCCTTTACTAGTATATACTTTTACAGTGGTATGTGTAGGATCAGCACAGAGGAATACAAAGAGGTAGCTTTGCAGTACAAAGGCTGCCTGTTTGGCCAGCCGAAGACCACTGTGGATGTACTAACGGGGACTCTTATTACCATGGAAACTTTCAGACAGGAAGGAATTTGTCCTACCATATCTACAAAATAGGCTGGTAATGGCCAGCTCAAGAAATAAAGCAGTTTCAGGTAAGTAAGATATATTTAAAAGTAGCTCTTCTCACAAACAGCCTCAAAACTGAACATTTGAAAAATCTTACTTTTATGTAAAGGTGTCAATTATATGAATACAGGGAGTGAGGAAAGGGTGTTCTCAACTTCAGACAAGTACGTGATCAAGGAGGCTCAAGCCAAAGAAGTTTCCTTACCTTTTTTTTTTTTTTAGCTTGAGCTCACAATAGTCTCTCCTTTTTTTTCTCCCTCTCTCCTTCTCTTCTTCCCTCTCCCTCTCCTCCCTCTCCTTCTCCCACCTATGGGGATTGATCCTCTCAGTATCTTATGCTAACTCTTCCTGGTATACTTTTTTCATCAAGGGCTTTAAGAACCGAGTAAGCAAAGGAAGACCAAGGACATGGTCTTCCTTTGCTTGTTAAGACAGACTGTAATATACTTTTACTGAAATTCGAAAAAGGAAATGCAAAAATATTCTTACCTGAAGTTGTCCTTAGCATTATGCCATCACGTAGAGTTCAGTACTTTTAATTCTGTTCGATGGTGAAAATATCCAGAATTTCAATGTTTTTGGTAGGAAGACCAATATTTTAGTACTGATTCAATTAAGAAATGTAAATCTGTTATATATAAAACTTCCCTCATAAACAAATAAATATTGCTCGGTGTATAAGTTACCAAGTTAAAGTTTGTTAACTTGTCCTCAGAATATCTTGTGTTGGGACTGGAGTCAAATAGCAGAATGAGGGGCATTATTTAGGGCTGGGACATAGTATACTGGCAGATTAAATAATGAGTACAGGTCACAGAACTTACTTTTATGATGTGAATGTTGAAATCACAGCTGCTGCAGTCTATTTCCAAACTTTATTATTTGTAGGTGGCAGGGCAGTTAAACAACAACTTTGTTTGTTTATGAGAGTCAACATTTTCTGAAAGTTCACTTCATCTAAGTGAACTTGATATGCTTGTCAACTGTCAAGACTGGTGTTTTACTTGTGATTCAGCTGCAGTTTCTGCTCCTTCATTCACCTGAGGCTATTTTAGAAGAAATCTTTCACTGAATCAAGTTTTCTAATGTACTTCTGATGCAATGAACCTATCTATTCCTTTGTTGTACTTAACTCTCAGGGGGTTTTACTTTGGTCAGTGCTTGTGTGTCTTCCTGCTTCTACCCAGTTCCTTTCTCTAGTTCTGGTACCGCTTCCCAGACTGCTCCAAAATGAGGTGCTTTCTAATCTCAAACAGCTCTCTTACTCCAACTAGGATGAATCCCTATGTTGTGCAGCCCATTTGTGTCCCTTTATAGTGGTTAAACTTGAGGAACTGACGCTCCAAACATTAGGGATAGTCACCACGTAACATGAAAGTATGTTTTACCTTATGTCCTATGTATGTATCCTACTGCTGGCACTGAACTTTCTGCTGTGGAATATTTGTATTGTGAGTGAATTATTTTGTCTTATTTTACCTTTGCTTGACTGTAGTTTTTCTTTCTTTTAGTACCTCTTTTCTCTACCTGATTTTCCTTTTTTAAAAGACTTTTCTTTCACTCTTCAAGAATTCTTGATTTCTTTCCTCTTTCTCTTTGGGTTGCTTTACCATACCTATATTTTCCCTATTGTATTTTCTTGTTTAATTCATTGATACTGTGGTCTCTGCTCTACTGCAGTCTAAACTTTGTTCAGTCTTTCTCCATTCCTCCATTCACTTTTTTTCTTACTTGACTCCTCATTATACTTAGTGTTGTCTTTACTTTCCATTTTATATCAGTACCTTTCTGAGTTTATACTTCCCTATTTTTTTCATCACTAAGGAAGGAGGAATAGCAATAGTTGCTTCTGCTACCCCCTCCAACCCTCTCAAACTCTTGCTGGGTTCTGTCTAGGCCTGCCATTCTATCTCTTTTTTTCCCCAGCCCAAAGCTTCCTTTCATGGAGTGGAGTTCTGTTTCTCCCACCACATCCTGGTCTACTGAAAGGAAGGTTTGGGAGACCTTAAATTATTCAGCCTATGCCTCTTGTTTCCTTATCCTGCCTGGCGTGTCCTCCATTGAGCATACAGTAGAGTGGCTGTGTGTAGAAAATGTCTCTTTTTTTCCCCCCACTCTTCCAAAGCTGCAGAGAAGGGAGAAGCCTGTAATATTTTCTTTACCCATAAAACCTTGTGTTCTCCTTCTCCTCAACTGTTCTTGGTGTTGCAGAATCATCTGGTAGGACTGATGCCTCACCCTGGTCTCTGGAGAGAATTTTTGAGGACTGGATAGTACTTTGATCATTGAACCTTGCAAAATTTTCAGAAAAAAACTAATTGAACATTGATTCCCTTTACAACCTCAAAGCCTTGACTTAGCGGGGAGGATACAATAAAAATTATTCTCAAGGAATTCTGTGGATGTCTGCTGTTAACTTCTCTATAGCCTGCAGGTTTGTTTGCAGGTATATTAAAATGTCTTTTTACAGTTGTTTTTGAGATCTTTATCATGCACCATAGAGACCCAAATAAAACCTCCAGATATGTACCACGCTTAGTTCCTTGGTGATGTGGGACCGATGTGACAGTGTTAACTGATTTAAGAATCCATTTTGTGTGCTTGCAAGAGCAAGGATAGGCAATAACAACAGAAGAGGCTGAATCTTTGTTTTTGCAAGGAACAATACAACTGGCAAGAGGCAGTACACAGCTGTGACAGGCACTGACGTGTTGCTCACAAGCTGTAGAGCTTGATTCTGATTAAACATCTCTATGGCAGCTTGAGGATCCTACTTCTGTCCCTGTTGCTTCATACCGCTGCCATGCTGTGAGGCCTGTAGTTAGCTGTAGAGCTCTCTCTCCTTTGGATCTCACTCAGTGGATGTTGACTAGCCAAGTAATTGTAGTCAAGGAGGAAAATGGCCACTTCCTGGATTTATACAGATCTGCATTTTGGCAATGTCCTCTTTATGTGGCACTTGTGGTTTCATAATTGTATTATATGCTAGTCCTACTTGGAATATTAATACAGTACTCTTCATCATTATGCCCCAACTACCAACCTTGTACAGCTTATTTTATGAGAACACCAATTTAAAGATCCAATTTATCCGAAACCTCGGTATCTACATTAGTTAAAATTAATACCACAATTGCTAGAACTAAAATTATTAAAAAAAAATTCTGCTTTTCAATGGCTTGTTTGTTTATTTATATTTTTTATTCGTGTTTAGTTTCACTGTATTGGCTTCCCCCATACTTCAGTTTTTCCATGTTTGGGGAAAAACTCTTGCAAATGAGAAGAATGGAAAAATCTTTGTAGATTAAATATTTTATAAAGATAGAATTCTGAAACTGAATTTCTAAAAATTTTAATCTTTCTAAAAGTTATTAATGTCCCTTCAGTACTTTTTTGTTTAATTGCAACCTGGATACTATTTTCTGCTTTCCAAAGACGACTTATTTTTGTAGAAGCACCACACTTTAAAAACAACTAAAAATGCAGGTCTAATATTTGCTCTTCCTGTATAATCCCATGTAAAACTTGATCATTTACAAACAAAATGTGTTTTGCCTAACAGTTAGCACTGCACACGTGCTTGGAATCTGCAGGTCCAAGCCATTTTCTTGCCAGCCTTTGGCCATAACTAGTAATGGACTTCTAAGTCCAAATTCTGCCAATTTTAGACTTTTTTTTTTTTTTTTTTTTTTTAATGGAGTTGTTCAGCTGTGACTTTCTTCCATTGAGTTGCACAGGAATAAGTGAGGGTAGAATTTGGTCCTACCTTTTAGAAGTTTGTTAATGATTTTGTTGATGCATCAAACCAAAAAAGAATCTAAATCTCTAAAGTTACTTTGGTCCTGTAGTAGTAGCAAGTGTGAAAACACAAGAAATTGGCACTATAATAATCTAATTGACTACACACACAATAGAGCAATAAGGTACCGTTTTTATTCTACATTTCCAACTGGAACCATACTTGAATTGGTTCCATTCATTTGAGCTCTGCAAAACTGTCATTATCTATCTATGTTTGGCCCATTGAATTGTCTGTCATTGGTGTGGTCACTTGTCAGTCAGGTTGACATAGGAAATATGCACCTTTCTGTTTCCTTATTGTAACTGTTCACTCTTAAAGGGTCAGTTGCAACATTTCCTGTGCTTTAAGTCAGGGCTACCAGCAGACATCCTATAGCCCGCAGGTCGCATGCAACTCACTGAGGGGTTAACCTGTGGCAGGAAGGTTCCTGGTCTAGGCACTGCTTCTCCCATTCCTCTCCTGCTGCTGCTGGAGTCTACTGTAAGCTTCCCTTCCCTTGTCCAGTTTTTCTTGCCTCCCTTCTCTACCTCTTCCCCCTCACACACATCTTGAGGGAATGAGACAGGAATGCATAGCTTGCAGGGTTAAGAAAGGCTTCAACCAGGTAGCTTGTGGGCATAGTTGGCGTGGTGCAGTAGAGGGGGAGTCCATGTGGTGTGGCATTCAGGGTGCAAGAGTAATGGCAGGGTGCAACAGGCAGTCACTCTTTGTGTGGCGTGGTGGTGAGGGGCTTTGCCCACAGCATGATGCACTGTGACGTATGGCCTGTGTGGCTGCAGGCCCTTCAGAAGTTGGACAGCCCTACTTTAAGTAAATCCATTTCAGTATTATAAAATGTATTTTATTTTTAAATATGTCCATATCCTCTGATATTTTTTGGGGGGGGTGAGGGGTATCTCCCATTTTTAAAATTTATTTTAAATAAAGGGTTAATGTTTATTTCCAAGACCTATATACTTTTCTTAACATGGTGACAAATGGAAGCCATGGCAGTCTCTGTGTTTTTGAGTGATGATATTTATGGTGTTTCACCTGGGGGGGGAGGAAGGGGGCTGGTTTTATTCAGTTTTACTTATGACTATTGGTTTGTTTGATAGTAAGATTATGGGGGACAGGTGATAGATAATTGATTAAATATGGACATTATTTTGCAGAATGACTAGTGGTTTTAGAGCCTTGACTTGAGATCCCTCAAAGGTGCCTGGCTTTCAGAAGGCTCTGAACATCTGGCCTTTAGAAAATAAGTGTTTGGAATTTGACATGTTTACACTGGTATAAACAAGGGGTGGACACATGGCATACAGTCCTATAGTGCAATGATGTGACTGAATCTATTTTGGAATTACCCTGAAAAAAACACTAGGAAAATTGGGGGTGGGGGGAAATGGTGCATGTGTGATTTGTTTGGAGCTCTCCCAGGGTAGCTACGTATACAAGCTATTACCTGCTCTTCCAGCGCTTTGGTGGTACTTTCTGCAAGTAGCTATGCTAGAAGAGTTGGCTGATGCCCCGATTCCCAGCATAATTTACCTTGGCATTCAGAATCAATGTAAACTATGCTGGTATAAATGGTTGTGTCCTTGGGTTCATAGAATATGTCAGGTTGAGGCACTCAAAATCACTAGCTGCCTTGGAAAATATGGGCCTCTGTGCTCAGGTCAATCTGATAGCTATAACTCTACTGTTATAACTTAACAAGGATGTGCTTGTTGTTCTTTAGAGCAGATCTTAGGGAGCGGAAAGTATTTTAGAATTTTGTGTAGTTATTGTGGTTGTATGTTGAAGAACAGTTTGACTTCTACCTGTTCAGTTGTAAAGTCAGTTGAGGTGAATCATATTTTTATGTATAGTTGGGCTTCTGGTGACTTGAAAAATCAGAGCCAAAGTAACTTTTTCCTGGATTATATGGGACACATGCACCCAAGTTTTACTGGGATAGTCCAGCAATACAAAGCTCTGAGGACTGGCCAGTTGCATGACAGTTAATGCTACATTCTCAAAGAACACTGAGATTTCCTATGGGATCCTGCTTCAATTCAGATATATTTTAATGATTAATACTGGAGCAATGCTAATATGCAGTAAGAGGAAAATCTTGGAGATCCAGAATCTCTGTCACAAGGAGATGTCAGTATCACCTGTTGCAAGTGGATTAAGCTTCAGTTGAAGATGAGACACACCAATGGAATAAGCTTGTGTTTCATAATAGGTAGTAGTTGTATGGCTCACCATCTGTTTAGCCATAATCAGCTACTAGGGTTTGAGAGGTATGAAAGGCAATATGGCAAGGGAGTAAGCAGGGAGGAGGGGAAGCTGACTGAGTGATGGAAAGCTGGTAACATTTGGCGAGTGAAAGTGGTAGTTGACATTTTAAAAAGTAGCCAGGTATAAAAAGATTAGGACATAAAAATATTTTAAAGATAAAAATCAATAAGTTTGTTTGGTAGAGATGGAAAATTAGTCCAAAGACACAAGAGGGAGTAATCTAGAAGGATGACTGGAGTATTACTGGGAAAAATTGTGGGCGAGATACTAAAGAAGTCTGGCAGTACTTGAGACTGGACAGAGGCTCTTGGCGGCAGTGGAATCTGTTTTTACTGTGGAAAAATGAAATGGCTATCACCATTTTTTCCTGTAGAACTGCAAAAATAAGTTCAGTGAATAGTTTGAAGTCCCTGTCTCATTTTGGGACAGTAATCCGGTTTTTTTTATACCCCTGTCTACTAATTCAGACTGCTTGGATGCTTCTAACAAAATTCAAAGGCAGCAGTACCCAACAGATGTCATGGGAGAAAACCCTCTATGCGTCTTTTCTGTCTTGTGATGCAACAAACATTTACTACTTGCTTTCTTCTAGCTTATTTAAGGAAAGTCTTTGCTAAACTTTTTTTGTTTGTTTGTTTGTTTGGCTGCAACTTGAGAAAAAATTCTAGGAATACTGCAGTCTACTTTAGGCCTCTGTTGTAAGATCTGTTTGTCTTAGTTGCGACTGCTGCTTCATCAGGTGTCTGGTATGTTAAGGTTAAACAGATAAGTCCCGCCCCCCCCCCCCCCATGGGTAATAAGGAAAAAAATATTACACACACTTATTTATAAATGAAAAGTTATTTATATTGCATCTTACAATATAGCCTAAGCATGTTGATAATCTTAGTAACTCTGATCTACAGTATGCCTATATCCTATGAAGAGCTGGCACTCCTGCTTTATAGATGCTAAATTGCATTAAGATAGCTACACCCATATTACATTTCCAAATGTACAGTTTTATTATTATGGTAAGAGAATGTGGTTCACAGATGTGCTACTGAGATATGAGCTATGCTGTCAAAGAGTTTGAGAATTCCGGTCATGTGGGACAGATCCTTGCATACATACCTTCAACCAACATTGACATTCCTTGCAACTTTGGAGATCCATAAAGATAAGAACACTAGATTTTGTAAAGGTGTGTGTCATCCATCTCCCCCCCCCCCCCCCCATCTTCTGAAAACAGGTTATTTTCTGCACAGGAGAAAAGAATATTTATAATAGGTTACTGTGAACCAAACAAATCTTTGAGAACTATCAAAAGTACATAAAATGTATCCAGACAAGGTTCCTTGGGTGAATTTGATATCTTTTATTAGACCAACCCAAATAGTTGGAGAAAAGTCATTAAGCAAGCTTTCGGGTTCAAAAACCCTTTGTCAGGCTAAGGACGTTTCAGCATTTGGTGTGTGCTCTTCCTGGGTGGAATGAAAAAATGTGTCCAGTGATTTCTGTTTCACAAAAGACCTCCCCCACGCTTCTTTATTTTTTATTTTTTTACAAAAAGGGGAAATTGTGTTTAAAAAAAAAAAAAAGCTTTTTTTTAAATTGAAGTCTCTTCTTTTTGGAGTCAGTAACCACGTAAGCACCATCTCCTCAACACTGAACAATCATGAAAATCTGACTGAATTAGATAAAAGATGCATCTTTGATCTCACTCTTGTGAAATGCGTGTGAAGTAGGGTTGACAAGGGTAGCAGCCTATGCCTCCTCTTTCCCTTCTGGGAGATTGTTTAATTTGGTGACGATCCAAAACAGGTTAGGTTATATATTGAAGCCCTCCTAGCATACATTGCGTACATCATCAACAATAGAATCTTATTGAACCTTGGATAAGAGATCTCCTTCATGCCTTTGCCCTGTCTTAATTAATGTTTGCCCAAAAAAAGAATGGAGCCACTTCAGTGAGTTGGTCTAACCCTGTTAGGATCTGAAAGCATATTCTTACCTCACAGCCAGCCAAGAACGTTTGAAGGCAGCTTGGACATACTCATTTTGACACTTTATAAGGATATTGATCTAGTACTAGATGGATGCAGATATTAGCCAGTTAAGTCTCAATACTATAAGAAGGCCTGAAACAAAAGTAGAGAACTCTAGCTAGTGCTGGAGCTGCCTTACTACAACCTTTATGATCTTCTTTAATCTTTTCCTCCAAAAAGAGAAGACTTGAGGCATCTAGATCAGATTTTTTGCCTCCACAGAAGTTGCTTCAGAGCATATATTCATCCTTAAGGCTGACAGGACTTCATCTCATAAATGGAGGGAAATAGATTTATTAAAATGTGCCGCTAGCTGAATTAATATCATATTAAGACTTTGCAAATACTTTGTTCTAATGGCACCTGTCTACTTCTGATAATTCTAGGTCAAACATAATCCTAAAATGCCACCAAGACTAGGATTTTGTAGCTGGTTAAAGTGACTTCTTAGAAGTTCCTCAACCCATGCAGATGGATAGTGTATCTGTTAGCTCTGATGCATAGACTGTGGCTGGTGAAAGATTCAGGACAGAGCAGTAATGGGCCACCCAGGTTGACTACTGGCCAGAATGATAAATAAGATGCTTTGTTGTGTAATAAGAATTGGTTTTCCACTCAGTCATAGACATTCCCTGCAAAACATGATACTGGCAGCATGATATTTATCCATATGTCTGGCCCCCACCAATGCATTTTTCCCCAGAGGTATTTTGGCAACAATAAGTGTATAAAGGGGGTGGGGGGGAGGGGAGCCATGAGATCACTGAGCATTTATAGCTGAGCATTTATGCTAAGACTGAAAAGGTGGGAGGTTTCCTTATGTAAACAGTAGTGCAAAGATAGTGAATTCTTAAACTGACTGGCAAAGGTAACATAACTATACTTGTTACTACTATGGTATCAATTGGAAGTGGCTTCTTGTATCTGATGTGGTGATATCTTAACAGTAACCTAAAGTATCACCTGACTCAGTAAGGCTGTCCTGGAGCAACTGCTATGTTAAGAGAAAAGGAATCTACAAATTAAATAATGCTTGAACTGAAAGTGGGACTGACTCCATTACCATCTAAATCCAAAGCACATAAAATCCTTTCCCAGACAGGTGGATGTCTCAGGAGCAATCCTGTGCAGCATATCAGTCTGCCACATGGCCACAGGCTGGGAGATTTGCTATGGGTCCTTGCCGATTGGTAGCTGTTGGAGTCTGGGGGTGGGTGAGAGGGAGGGTGCCACTCAGGTCTCTGGGTGCCTGTAGGCTGGAGCACTGCCTGGGTATGGTGCATCTATCTTGGCAGGCAGGAGCCTCTGTGGGTGCTATGAGGGGAGGGGCAGGGCATACCATTCAGCTCACCCCTCTGGCACCACCATCACTGTGCTCACTCCTATTTAAGCCCTGCCAGTTCTACCACACAACTTTGCCCAGCTCTGTTCCCCCAGGTAACAGCTA
Organism: Alligator mississippiensis; assembly: GCF_030867095.1. Taxonomy (NCBI): domain Eukaryota; kingdom Metazoa; phylum Chordata; order Crocodylia; family Alligatoridae; genus Alligator; species Alligator mississippiensis. Next base: position 68,128,740 of record NC_081826.1, on the reverse strand, counting down.
GTTACCTCCCTGCTGCAGTCTGGATCTCTACCATCTCCTGGGCAGCCCCTACCACAGCCCCTTACCCAGCAGCACCAAGCAGGAGGTAAACAGTAAATGTTAAATAGTATAAATATAATTACTGTTTAACCTTTTACATCCCTAGTACATTCCTCTTTGAAACTGTCATTTCTTATTTCCCACCTGTATCCCATGATTCATATTTAAATGTAGAGAGAGGTTCATACTTTGGAAATATTTAAGTTGCACAGATCTCAAGACTTTTGGACATGTTATAATGAGAAGTTTCCTGGGGTGAGCATCTTAGATGATCAGATAAAATAATGGCAAGCATATAAGAAGGCCTATATAAGGTATGTTGTTTTATTATGAATAAATCTCTAAACCTTTAAATAAAAGAGCATAGAAGCTTTTTTTTTTTTTTTTTGATGGCAATAAGTGTTTTTTTTTATTAGACACTTGGTTAACCACTGTACCTTCAGGTTCTTAAGACTATTTAATTTATTAAAAATAAACTTTTGCTTTAGTTTACTACTTCTAGCTAGCTGCTGTGGAACATGTACTACTTTGGGACAGTGAGCTTTGCAAACATCAGCAGAATTAACAGAGTTCTACCTGTAGGACTAGCTTATATTTCCTTATACAGCCTCAGTGTCACTCAAAACCTAAACCATCTGTCACTAATTCCAGTGGGGTGTTTCCTCAACTGAGGGACAGAAAAGCTGCTTCCCTTTTTTCTCAATCTGCATGCTATTCGGCCAGCTCAGAGTGGTGGTAAAGCAATCTGCTTGTTTCTGTGTTGGCATGATGAAAAAGTCCTGAGGTAATAAATCAAAGATCCTTCCCAAAATAGTGGCCCAAAGGCTAGCATGGTTAATGCAGACCAGCTTCCATATCCACATTTGGGTGTGATGGGTCTGACATCACATTCAGCTGCCTTTGATTCTTGGTCTTGAATGACCCACACTTACAAATGTTGCCAGAGTAGGGTTCAAACCTACATCTGTGGAGCTGTTACAAGTTGCTTCAACTGTTGCAGCTATTCTGCCACCACATTGCATCTTGATGTAATAAGAACATGACGATGGCACTTGTGACCTCTCTTACAGTAAGCTGCGTTTCAAAAGACTCAAGTCTTTCTGCTCAGAGTAAAAAGGTGCTGTGTTCTAAGCGAGTTTGGTTTTACTTGCATACAGTAAAATACTTTAGGAAGTCTGACACTAATAATGAATTAGAAAAACTAAAGATCTGTGTGCCTGTGAAACTTGCAGTAGTTTAGCTTTCTATTCTGCTTGTGAAACCTAGAAGCAAATTTTAGCTGCTTGAGTTGATGCTTCCGCAGCCTCTTGAACTTTGACAGCAATACCTTCAGCCTAAGGGTGTATGTCTGTGTTGTGGTGTTGTGTAGACAAGCAAGCTAACTAGTTTAGGTTTTGGTAGCAGTCTAGCTGTTAGAGCACAGAAGCTCAGCAAGGGCTAACCTATCCTCCATTCTTGACAGGTTTTTAGTTCATGCTGATGAAGATAAGTAGTTTCCCAATGATTACATACATTTGTGAATGCCTCTAGATATCAGGTATCCATGCTACCTCCAGGTTTTTCAGAGTTACTTTTTTTGAAAGAATAGTGAGGTTTACCATCAAAGGTTTATTATATCTTCACTTCCCCCTACTGGAAAAGATGCTTTCTTTTCTATTTTTTTTAACATGCCATGCACTATGGAGTCCATTTGGAAGTTAATACTATATTTATTTGGGAGCACCAACTCCCGTTCCACCAGCTTTCTCGTGGACTAGAATAGACTATGAATGCTTTGACTGTTTTATGGGTGTAGGTTTTAGAATACTCCAGCACCAGCATCTCTTTTTTAGACACGATGATCAGTACCCAAAATGATAAAAGACAGACCACGTTATACAAGAAACCCACAGACCAACATACATATCTGCATAGAACCAACAATCACCCTAAACACACCAAAAAAGCTGTGATATACAGCCAAGCCCTCAGATACCACCGCATGTGTACTGAAGAGAACAACTGGGATTGCCACCTTGCCAATCTTAAAAAGGCTTTCACCCAACAAGGACACTCCTCCAGAGAGGTAGATAGCATGTTTGAAAGAGCCACTTGGATACCACGTGAAGAACTGCTGCAGTACAGAAGAAAACCCCCCACAAATCGCACACCACTGGTTATGACGCATCACCCATCCCTTGAACCTGTACGGAAAATCCTCAAACAACTGCAACCCATACTAGAAAGAGACCCTATTCTTAAAAAGATCTTCCCGGAGCCACCCACCCTAGCCTTCAAACAAGTACCGAACCTCGCTAACCTGATCACCAGAAGCAAACTTCCTCAAGCCCAGAACACACCAAAAGGATCCAGACCGTGCCAGGACAAGAAATGCAAAACTTGCCAACACATCACCACCCCCACTATTACTACACCCCACAACAGAGCCATCAGCATTCCTGGATCTTACAGCTGCACCTCCAGGAATGTAGTATACCTCATCCAATGCACCAAATGCCCTGATGGAAAATATGTAGGAGAGACCAAACAACAACTGCACACCAGAATGAACGCACACCAGAAATCTTTCAAAGACAGAAATACCCAATTACCTGTGGGGGCACATTTCTCACTGGAGGGCCACTCTCTCTCCAATCTCTCGGTCTTGATCCTCAAGGGAAACTTACACAACACTTCCCAGAGACCAGCCTATGAGCTCCATTTCATCAACCTCCTGGATACTTGAGATCATAGACTAAACATAGACAATGGATTTTTGACACATTATAATCTGCCTGGCAACTGACTCCCCAGCCCAGCCCCTGGCTTCTTTACTTTTCTTGCCATCCAGGAAGAGCACACACCAACTGCTGAAACTTCCTTAGCCTGACAAAGGGTTTTTGAACCCAAAAGCTTGCTTAATAACTATTCTCCAACTATTTGGGTTGGTCTAATAAAAGATACCAAATTCACCGAAGGAACCTTGTCTGTCTTGGCTGTTTTATGGAACATTAAACATTCAGACTAGTTCTTTAACCAGAAAGGGGGGCACCAAAATGAACTCTGACCAGAAACTGTCTAATGAAGAGATGTGTTCTTCAGGCAGTTTGTTTTTATTTCTGATTTATGAATTATGGAAGGCTGTCTATTGTGGCTAGCTAAGCCTGTCTTTTTTTCATACAAATCTATAAATGCCCAATCCTCACCTGATCTGTATCCAACTGCTTATCAACATCAGTGATCCCAGAATAAGGGAGATCTGAAGTGAATTTGTAGGTAGAGTTCTGTTTAGTTATGGATGCTGCAAAAGCTCTAGACTAGAAACTGGGAAAAGTTGGAGCCACTTGTCTTACTAATGGTGGTATCTCTTGTAGACAGTTCAAGCAGTTAGTTCATCAGTGCAGATTAGTAACTTTAGTCATGGATTCTGAAATACCAAGTACGTGTTCAGAAATTATAATGAGATTTGGTTGTGTAGCAAAACTCGTGTTTTCTATATAACCACATACTACTGTTGAGATCTAACAGTCTGTGATAAACTTACTTGTTTAATCTTTGTTTAAACCTATGGCATTTGCATGGTAATATAATGCTTACAAAACTGTGAAGTAACTCAGATCAGTGGTGCTCAGCCTTCTGGCCCTGTGAGCTAGATGAATGGTATGGAGGGAATGCACAGGTACAACACCACAGGCTGCATCCAGCCATATGCTGGAGAGGGAGCACCAGGGTTACCAATCCAAGAAAGTTATTTTACTGACACCCAATTTTTTTACTGATGTGTTTTACATTATGTAAATGTAACTTTTCTGCCAGGCCCTGGACAGTTGTAACAAGAATTGGGTTCAAATTTTGGGGTTTAAAAAGACATGTGACCCTGCCTACTTTGAAGGCAAGCAGCTGTTAGTGGCAGCACATGGCTGGTTGAGGGAAGGTGCTATGAAGGCTCCCATGGGCCACAACATCCTGACAGAGAGCTCCCACTGAAACTTAGATGCAAGTTGGCACTGCTTTGCTCTGTTTGCCCATCAGTACTTACATCTAGCCTTATTCTAATGGTGGGTTTTAAATCAACCTCACAGCTTCTTAGGAGTCTTTTTGTTTTGTTTTTTGTTTTTAATAGCTCTTAAAAAAAAAAAAAAGCGAGAGAGACTTTTAAAGATAAGTGCTTTTAGTCTTTTTTTTTTCTGGCCTGTCCATAATTTTTTGGACAGTTGGTAACTTTGATGAACACATAGGATTATGTCATCTGGCTTTTGTGGCTCCCTGTGTGTTTGGAAGTTTCTTCCAAGGTGGCAAGAGTAAATCAATTGAATGCTGCCACCACTCCTGTGCTGCCAAATTTTCTGACCCCTGGGAGCCCTGCAGGCTGGAAGACATTGCCTTGTTAGCTGGATCTGGCCTATGGGCTACAGGTTGAGTACCACTGCTCTAAACTGAATAGTTGTGGGAAGAGCAGTTCCACCATGTTTTGGGCTTTTTGCTATATGTAACACAACATCACATTAATAATCTTGTAATAGATTGGTCCCCAATGTCTGTCGAACTTGTGATTTGGACTGTGCCCTAGAATGTGATAGTTGTATTAACTTAAAAAAAAATCTTTACACAGTAGTCTTAACTTTTTACTTGGTGAAGTAGTTTAATATTTAAAATGGACAGGGGTCTGGGCAAAGATTTAACCATGTTTTTTATAGGTTTTTTTTTTTTTTTTTTTTTTTTTTTTTGGTCCAAAATACCTGTGAGGCCATTTATTATAATAAAAGAACTGGTACATAGCTCATTTGTGCATGATTCATTTGGTAATAACCAGTGTGGCTTATAACTTGATTTTTATGACAATTTATGAAAACTCCTTTTGTAACTTTTTTTTCAGTTCATATTCATTCTGAAGACATACATTTAATGTAGCATGTAAATCTTACTGAAGTTGCAAGGCAAGTGTTAAATTTATTGATGCCAATAATTTGTCCAGCACCAAAGATTGAATACAAGCTAATGTTAAAAATGATAGATGAGTTGCCTCACTAGATGTATAACGCATAAAGAAGAGCTACCATTTTGTTCCATATTCATAAAATGTGTGTGGTGATGAGTTCCATGAAAACCTTGGCCAGCTTTCCACTTTTAATGTACAAAGTGTATTTATCTTCCCCAAAATGAATGTGGATATGTGGTTCCTGTAAAAATGCAGACTGTAATCTGCAGCTGTTTATGAAGAACACATGCACAAGAAAATGATTTTCAACTACAAATCATAAATTGAAATTATTGTAAAATGCTTATGGACAAATATACCATGTGTAGTATTAGTTGACTAATTTCATCAAGTGGTTTCTCAAACTTCATAAAAATGAATGAAGACTATGTCAATTTAGAACAGGTAAGGTGCAATATAGTTTCTGTCTTCCTTTAAACTCCTGAGAATTTAGTGGCTAGCAATAAGCATTTTTTTTTTTAAATTAACTTTTTTAATGAATTGATGAAATCCCTTTGGAAGATGTAAAAATAAATAATTTATATTACATTAGTTTAGAAACTATGGAAAATTATTCTTCAGCTGTTATCCACCTGAGTTATTTATGCCTAAATGTGAGAATTGTAAAATGTATTAATGCCATTTTCCACAATAGCATTTGTTAAAGTGTAGCTTAAAAATTCTAGTTGCGAATCAGTCCTATTGTCATTTTATTGACTTCTGTATTTTGCCAATTTAAAAAAAAAATCTGTTTACCTCCTATAATATATATTGTAAACTTGAAATGCTCTTGCCTAATATTTGTTCTGCATGCCAAAAATGAATGAAGCAGCCATGCATTAACAGCCACAGCCCTGCACAAACCCTCCAGCTTACTGTTGTGACCTCTGCCCTTTTGTATCCTGTGACACTCAGCCTGTCTTTGTGCTCAAGTTTATTCATGATGGATACGTTTCCCTCCCAATCACATATGCTGTGCTCTTGCAGAGCGAACAGATAAATTATTTTCAGCTGCAGCCCTGCCAAAGGGGGCGGGGGAGGGAGGGAGAGTGGAAGAGCCATGGTGTATAAGAAGAGCTTGTTTGAACAGGGGCCCCTCATAACATGGTCAAGACAGGGTGCAGTCTTAAACTTCTAGAATATGAAAGGGGATGACTTTAAGCCTCTCCGATCCTTTTTAAATGCAAAAGAATGTAGGAAATTGCCAGATCTGTTAGTTAATCAGTGACAACTGTAGTAACCGTACAAAAAGCTGGCCCTTAACAAGAGTAATCAGTTGTGCTTGGTGTTTTTTCAGTGCCTCAGCATGTTGCCATTGGCCCCACCTCTTGAATCCTCCACTGTTGTAGTGTCAGCTTTATAAGGGAATGTAATTGCTAGGGGATAGCTTGATGGCTGATGGCAACAATATAACTCTTCCCTCCTGACACCTCTGCTCCCACCTTATTCAGTCTTTTTGTTGTTTGGATTATCCTCACATAGCTATGCATCAAATAAGTGGCTTTAATTAAGTACTGAAATTAGTGGAGTGGGATTAACAAATTTTGCTACTGTTTTTGATTCTTCAGATTATTTGGTCTTTAAATTTCAAGCGCGTGAAAAATAATTTTGTATAAAACTTCCACTATTCGCCTTCAGAGTTATTTGCAAAATAGCATTCCTAACACACGCACCTTTTTTTTTTTAACATATAATTTGTGAACTGTTCGTAAGTGATCTTGTTTCCCCTTCTTATCTTGAATTGTTCTTAAACAAACCTTCTCCTTCCTCCATTTGCATTTTAAAGTCCTCTTGAGGTAGAAGGTTGTCATCTGACCAAAAAGGCCTTTTAAAATTACAGGCTATATCATACTGAAACAGAAGGGTTCTCATCCCCACAAAAAAAATCATGTTTTGGGGTTTTAATGTACTTAAATGGGGAAGCAATTTATGACTGACTTAACATCTTTACATTTTTAGTTTTTTCTTTAGAAGGTTATAATCATAGCTTCTTTCTAGACTGAAAAGAAAAGACTGCATGGTATATCTTAGATAGTGATATAGCTATTGATATAAAACTAGCAGTGTTTCATGTTTGGGTTACGTTTTGGACTCTAGTTGATGTGTTATGTTAACTGGAAGAAGGAATGTCGTTCAAAATAGGGATACGTTTTGTTCTGGGAAGCCCTCAAACTGTTTGCATCATAGTAGCACTGTAAATTGTTTTGCTTGGAAGATTTGACACAAAGTTTCCATGAACTTGAATGACGTAGGATATTGTTTTCGAATGTGTGGCACTGATTGAACTACTAGCTGGTCATTCTCGCATCAGCTGCTTGACAGCAACAAGCTGCCAAATATTCTGAAGCTTTTGTGCCCATGGTTGCCTCTGTAAAAGAAAATGTCATGCCAAATATTTGATGTAATAAGGAAATAAAGCATAATCTGATTCACAGCAGATGAAACATGAACAACTTTCATAAATCTGTGTAATTGTAAACTATGTAGCGTGGTGTTGGTGTTTTCAGTGACCTGAAATATGCAATGTATGAACACTTATTTAAGAGCAACTTGGGAGAAGGGAGACCAAAATTCTTTTCCCTTGAACATCCCATACCCATCTTCAGTCTTGTAAGACAGTCAGTTGACTTGCCAATAGAGTTCTTAACTGAATGCATCTTCATGTCAATATATATTAACTAAATTGCTCTAAAATATTTACAAAATGTAAATTTAGCTCTGAGGATTTAACATATAATCACTTTTTCTCGTCGCATATAAAGTAGTCCTGATCTATGTAAAGTCAGTCTTTTCATAACCCCTTGCATATTCCACACTGCTACCTGTCCTCCCTTTCTCTTTCCCCAAAATAATTTTTCGTGGGATTTTTGTCTTGAGTTAACTTCACTGCTGCATTTGCTAAAACAGTAAATGTGCACATCCTGACGCACAAACACCAGTATAGCTTGGCAGACTTAAAATGTATTTGGGATAAACTTTTCAAAAACATCTGAAGTCTGATTTTTCAGAAGTGATGTAAACTTACACGTTTGCTGCAGAGCATCGCTGGAATGGTCATGTCAGAGAGGAAAAAGAGTGATTTTCAACTGACAGCCGTGCTGCTAGAAGCCTCTGTTTTATAGATAGTTAAACTAGCAAAACTGTATGTTTACCGGTATAGTTTATTTTCCGGGGGGGGGGGGGGGGGATAGTTTTTATGTATAATCAGAACAATGAACAGCTTTTGTGGCATGGGATTTCAATCCAAAGTTTCCTGGCTAGAGAGTCTTGCCCTTCCACTCGGGGTCAGACCAATTGCCATATTTAGGGTCAGGAAAGCGTTCTACCTCATAGTCAGATTGGTATGGACTATGGGGGTTTGTGCCTTCCTTTATAGTGGGGGAGCCATGACCCTCTTCCCTGAGATCTCTTCAGTGTATTTTAACCTTTGGAGAAGCAGGATGTTGGCTGCTGTGGGCTCCCTGATTTACCTGTGGCAGATAAGGGTGTTCTGTCTTGTGTTGTGTCTGGGTTGACTCTGTTGTTTTGCTAGGAGGTTAGACAAAGGTTTTGCATAGGATGGCTTGGACAGGGATGAACCTGTCTCTGATAGGGGGTTGGACTAGATGACCTCCTGAGACCTCCTTCCATCCCAACTCTGACTCTCCAAGCAATCTGCCAGGGTAATACCTCCAGAAAAGTATTTCTGGTGTAAATGTAGTTTTAGGTGTCTGGGTGTCCAGCTTACATTGAAAGTCAAACCAGACCAAGTCCAACTTGGTTAAAACTACCTTAATTGAGATCATCTTTAACATGCTAAGAATAGAGTACAGATGGAAAATGTGCAGGTAATTATAAGAGGTAGGTATTTCGGTGACTAAAGTGTGGCTGTTTTCAAAGTAGGAACGTAGAGCTATGGTCTTACATTGTGTTGAATAGCTAGCCTGACTTTCCAGAATTCTGAACACCCAAGAAGTAAATGAGTTGCAAGAAGGAACCACATTTAGTCATGTTCCCTGAAGCGAGCATGTTGGTGTAGAATCGATGAAAATAGGCAGCATATTCTCTAGCTAGTGCACGCACTTTTTATAAAAGCATCTGGAAAGTATTTCACTTGCTATCCCATGATGCTACATGCATAAAATATAAGCAATGACTCTCTCAAACACAAGAATATCACTTTTTTTTTTTCATACCGGCAGATATTTGAACAATGACCCAGAGAGTTAGCAGGTGTTCAGTGCTGTGGAAAACAGCCTGTAAGTGTAAGTGCTTACTTGCAGAGTTAGTTGCTTAACTTGAACATCACTGTGCGGGCCGGGAGCAGTCCGAGGCCCTTTTTTCGCGAGGCGGGCTGTGGCCAGCAGCCCAGACACGCCGGGTCGGGGAAGGCAGGCGGCACGCAAGAATTGGGCACGGGCGCTTAATGGTTGTTTAAGATTGTTTACTTACACCGTAGATGGTCACGGTGCAGGCTGGAAAACTTCCAGGAATACTTCGCTTAAGTCCCAGTTTAAGGACTCAGACAGAGCTCTGGATTCACTCACAATCCACTCACACGAAGTTTGCTAGGCTCCGTGGAACTTTTGCACACAGGGAAGGGTACGTCAAGGGATCGTTCAGCGACGGGGAGAGGCGAGAGGCTGGTCAGACCCCTGTTGCCTTCTTGATATTCTCGCTGGTTCCAATAGGCTCTGCAGCGCTTAGAGATCCTCATGAGACATGAAGTCTCCTCCTCCTGATGTTCGTGGAGTCCTCCAACTTGGGCGGAAACCACTCAAGCCTCTTATACGGCTAGCAAGCCAATCGCTAGCCGCCACGTAGGAATAATTTAGAACTGACCAATAGTGGGGCACGAATTTAAATACAAATGGCGGGAACTCCTTGCAACGTGCATTTCTTAGCTGCAGAAAAGAAATGCACCCTGCAAAGAAAGCTACAAACGGCGGGAAAATAATTTAGCAGTGCTGAAGCGCACACAAACAAAAAATCACACCCTTGGGTTGTGACAATCACAAGTCAAGTTTTATCTTCAAAGCACTTTTTCTAACCTCTCTCTTTGAGGTAAAGTGGTGTTTGATATAGTTCACCTACTGTTCCACATTGTAGGTACTTAACTACATTACATAAATAATAATCTCTCTGTAGCTGTCAAGTATTTCAGTAGTCTTTGAGGCCATCCTATTGTGTGAAAATACTGCTATTTTATCATAACAAATGAATTTCTCTGTTACTTAAAACAGAGATCCTATTTTGATAAATAAAGCTTTAAATATTCTGAACTAATGTTGGATTTATTTTGATATTTCCAAGATGATATGGATGGATATTGCTAAGTATTTCTAGTGGATATTAAAATTATATGTCTTTCAGGATAACAGTCTAGTTGGTCGAGAACTAGTATTTTAATATTAAAAAATTCATGTGGCGAAGGATTGCTGTAAAATCCAAGTTGTGAAGACTTTTTAAAGAAAATAGCTGAGTACTAGAGGTGTGCAAAGTGGGCCCTATTCGATTCAGATTTGGCCTGAATCGGGGACAGTGATTCGATTCGTTGATTCAAATCACTGTCCCTTATTCGCTTCAGCCAAATCCAAATCTGCAGATTCGATGCTGATTTGGAGAAGCAGCAATTCGGACATAGACACAGCTGTAAACGTTTTTTTTCTACATACCTCAAGGTACCAGGCGTGGCTCATGAACACTGCAATAGTGTGGCGGATGGAGCACCCCACAGGAGTGCAGGAGACCCCCCTGCATGTTTGGTGGCAAACCTGGAAGTGGACCAAAAGTGCTTCTGGTCCACTTCTGGGTCTGATGCCGAGCATGCTGGGGGACCTCCCTGCGCTCCTGTGGGATGCACCGTCTGCCCCAGCATCGCAGCATTCACAAGCCATGTCTGGTACCTCAGGGTATGTAGAAAAGACATTTAAAGTTGTATCTATGTCTGAATTGCTGAATCTCTCTGAATCAATTCAGAGGGTTCTGATTTGATTCAGAGAGATTAAAGGGCCCCCTGATTCAATTTGGAATTAGAGATTCGGCCACCGAATCGGGCCGAATCTCCGCCAATCAAGTCAGGGACTGAAGCATCACACAGCCCTACTGAGTACTAATAGCGTCTCTTACAAATCCTGAAATTATATTCTAAACCTCAGTATCAAAACTTTAGCTTGATTGTGTAGTGCACTGTTTGAGAGCTACAACAGTGTATATTTCTAGTAACATTAGCTCAGCCAGGTGACACATTTATTCATCTATTAGTTCATTCTTCTGTACTAGAAGATGACACTGGCATGTTATGTGAACCTGCTTATTGCACTTACTATTGTCTTTCATTGAACACCAGTTACTTTAGGAACATGGACTACCAAGGTCCATATTTTTAAAGGTGTCCAGGCATTGCTTGTCTGAGCACTGCAAAGCCAAAAGGTGAGATCCAGGGAGGCACCAGAGGAATGTAAACCTGACCTGTCCAACTGGCAGCCTGTGGACAGTATGCAGCCTGTGAGGGATTAAGCTGTGGCCCCCGGGCTCCCACCCGGCCATCACCCCCTCTATTCCTCCACTCCTCTGGCTTCCACTAGCTGCTACATTCTGCGTCTGCCTTAAGGGCACAACACAGAGTGGGGAGCTCAGGGTGAGGTCAGGGTACAGTGCTGAGGGCATGCAGGCTGGGGGACAATGACCATGCTCTGCTCTGGTGTGTCCCATGGAGCTTGTGGCTCCTGCTGGCATGGCCCATAGGACATATGCCCCCAGACTCCTTTAAGTTGGACAGTTCAGTCTGGACAGCCTTTAGACTAATTCAGGGTGCAAAAAGAGACCAGGAAACCCTGCTTGGCTGCTGCCTGACTTTGGAGGCCCACACATTGATGAGGGCTTAAAATGTGTCTCCCTTTTACACTACATATATCCAGAGAGGCTTTTTCATGTGCGCCAAGGCTCCATTTGTACAAGCAGCTAGATACCCAACTGCTGCCCAAGATCCATTGTAGCTCAGAGACAGAGTGGTGTCTAAATTCTAAGTCCGTGGAAGGGGCCAATCTGTTAAGCACTCTGAATATGCTCAGTGCACACCAAAGATGCTGTTTGGTATGAAGAATAGCAATCCCGGTGACTTTGTTTAAAAAAAAAAAAAAAAAATCTGGTAGTGGTGCTGGTGCCTACGTTCTGTGTAATAGCCAGGTATTACAGTGCTAGGCCAGGGATTGGGAAATGTGAGTACTTCCTTGGTCTGAGGGTATTCAAATATATCCCACCTCTGTCCTAACCACTAGGCTATAGAATATTCTTGAGGCAGTGCTCTTCATCCCTCCTGTTGAAGCTGGGCCACAAGGTAGCCAACATTGACATCATGAGGGAAGAAGAGAACAGCCAACAGGACTGTGACTTCGTACTCTAATACTGGGATAATTGCTTCTAATTTCTGCTGTCAGGATTCTTTGTTTTTATTCAGTTGATGTCTAACATGAAATCCATAAACAGTTCTTTTCTCTGTTCCCTGAACCTGAAAGGTGGAGGTTTAATTGTACTCCTGTAATTAATTCTTTCTATTGGCTCCATTTAGATAGTTCTCTGCTCAGGATCTGGGCAATCTAGATCAGCCTTTGGAGGTTCTTGGTTCTCCCCCTTCACTGTAGGGAGATTAGGCACTGCTTTTTTACTGCCCTAACCCAAAGAAGCCTCATTTTGAGGCATTGTAACACCTAATTTAGAGACACCTAGATCTAGATCTCTAGATCTTGCCCTACGTGACTGAGATGGCCAACTCCTGTTTACAAAAGTGACTTGGATACTTAAGTCTCACTTAAAGTTAGTAAAATTTTGGCCGTGCAACACTGAACCAAGTAATTTCTTATAGTTTTTTAAAGTATAGGCCATGGTAGCTGTTGAGGCAGACAAGGTTTCTAAGCAATTGACCTTCCCAGTTGAGGGGGAAATATCATCCTTGTTTTGATATGCAGTGTCTTTTGGCAGTCTTAAGGAATTGTAAACATAGGTTTTTAGATTATCTTCATCCAGCCTGCCCAGAACATAGACTTGGTTTTGTTGTCAAAAACTTTCATTAGAATATAGCAGTTTCTGATTATGTGTTAGTTAGGACTATGAAAACTTAGGCCCATTTCCATTTTCACATGCTCCAAACCTATGAAATTCCTATTTTTAGGAGATAATATTTTTTTCTGTTAATTTTCATGTGGGAAATACCTACCAAAATCCTTTCAGTTGATTTGAGTTGCAAATGTGGGGAGAGGACTTCATATTGTCTGGAATTTTAAGGTATTTTTAAATAGTTTTATGGTATAAATTTTTGAAGCTTAATACCAGAGTGCAATCCAGTTTTAGTTCTGTCCAGATTAGTAAATTGGTTTTATTTGAGGCATTTGAGAACAATGTTTAATGGAGGGATTGCCAATCTCTGTGGCATGTATGCCACAAGTAGCATAGGCAGCCTCTGCTTATGGCATGCAGCAGCCTAGGAGAGGAAGCAACTCCCCTGACAGATCAGGGAGGGAGCGGAAAGCAGAGCAGCACATCAAACAGTGAGCGCAAAGTAGGAAACAGAAAGCAGAACAACTGAACAGGCAGGAAATGTGTTGGGGAGCGTCATTAGTTTAATGAACATCTAAATCTGAGCAGCTCCCGATGAAATCCTACTCCTCCTGCTGTTCAAAATTAATCTCTTTTTAGCTGATCTTGAGAAAGATCAATGGACAAAGACATTGCTTAGACTAAAGCAATGGGAAGATATTGCTTAGACTATTTGTGATAGAAGCATGGAGTGCATGTTTAGAAAATCTGTCTTTTTTGACATGGAATGTTTCAGATAATCCTCATGACTCCCTTAGGTGTTGTTGAGAACTTTTTTTCTTTTGGTGTAGAAAATTCATAGTTCAGTAACAGCTGTAAGTTCTAGGTTGTTTGTTCTCTCTGATGAAGGCTTGTTGAGCTGTTACGATTATTCAGCCTGTATTGTAGTCACCACTTCCTTCCAGTCCTACGTGGACCAGACTTTACGAATAACTTGTGGAAAAATGCTAGGACGTAGTCTATTTCTATAGCCATATAGTTTGGGGTTTAAGAGAACCAAGAGCAAGTGCTGTCTGTGTCCAGTGACCTAAAGAAAGAATCCTCTTTGTTACAGTGGGGTTCTCCTGTAATACGAGAGGAACATAAAGGAGGCAAAGGTTTTAAATTCTTATTGGGGGGTTGAAAAGATGGCGTTTGACACCTGTTGTCAAATATGGCAGGATCTTTCAAATTTTAGTAGATCTCTAGTAGCCAGAGACTGGTTGGAAAGATGGAGGCTCTGAACAGGGTTCCAAGACCATACCATTTTTAGGGGAATTCATGTATCCATTTTCACTGTTGTGGCTAGAGGTATTCTTTCAGGATAACATTAACTTGGAAGAGAGGGGCAGGCATCTGTTGTTCAGCTCGGTCAAATAGCTGGTAATCTTTCCAAATAGTTCACTAATAATATATATATTGGCTACACTGGCTGGGGTCATCTGACCTCGGTCCTCTTTCCTGCCAGGGGCAGGGGGTTGGACACGATGATCCATTGTGGTCCCTTCCGACTCTACAATTTATGAATCAATTAAAAATGTAGTTTCAGTTTAACTTGCCTACATTACATATGTAATGTTTGTTTCGGGTTTCCTTGTGTTAACATCTAAATGCATAATGCATTTAATGCATACTGCAGTGTTGTCAAGATGTATTCCCCAAAATATTTTGACTATGTAATTCAGCCGATTTATAGCAGGATAATTATGTGAAGAGGAGTAAAATGGCTTAATGGTTTCCTATTAGACGTTCAGTCCTGGAGAACTGTTAAAATTTAGACATCACAATTGAGAGTAAAACTAAGACTTTTCATTTAGTGTACAACATAAACATTATTTAAGTTAAACCCTTCAAATGAATATTTCACAAATATCTTTTCTGAAGATCAGCAGCTTTTTATAACTGAAGGCTGCAAAAGGTCTCCCACTTTAATTTGTGTTCTTGGAGGAAAAAACAGGGAGAACAAGATGAGACATTCCTACTAGTTCAAAATGGGAGAGAAAAACAAAGATTTGAGGGTGAAATGCCTGCAAAACAGAATTAAGTCTAGATATAAATAAGGCCTTTTTATTATTATTTTTTGAAGGCACAAACCCAAACACTGACTTCAGACTTTTGGTTTAGCTATACAATGCAGCTAAACATTGTGCAGATATAACTGGTATTAGGTGCAACCTCCCCTCAAAACCCTAATTACGTGGTTGTTAAAGGTGCTAAGCATTTCCTGCTTAACGAACCTAAGTCTGTCTTATGCCCAATTCAGTTTTATGTTATTAATAGAAAGATGAACTAGCCTGTTTTTATAAAGAAGTAGTGCACTCAATATTAAGACAGTTTGGAATGTGACAGCAGTCAAGAAGTGCCATACACATAAACAGTATCAGCTTCTTATGCCAAGAATTTTTCACACCACTTAAATGTACCACAACTTTCTGATAGTCATGTGGAATATTGAAATTTTTAGTCTTCGCAAATGGTCTCTAGTATAATGAATTTTGCACTGATCATTAGGATCTGTTAGTAATGCATCTGTTCATTCTATTCAGGTGGTGAACTTTGTCACTTAAGTTTTATTCTTTCTTGGAAAAAAAATTGGGAAACTTGGATTGTTTTAGAGCATGGTTTTATTTAAAAGTAAGAGTTAAACTTTCTATACATTTTTTTTTTCCATCTCTTCCCTCACCCTCCTGTGCTCTAATATGTACCCATGCACACCTTGAAATTGCAGCTTCCTGGTTTCCTAAAGTCACTGAGCTGCTTTTTTCTTTTTCTTTTTTTACACGCTTTCCCTGGCTAATATTCTTAATCTTTGGTGATAATTGCATGGCACAGCCATGACCTCACCCTGAGCTCACCATGCCATGCTATACTGTGCACCAACCCCTGGGGTGGCACAGAACGTGGAAGCAGGAGGAGGGAGGGGCAGCCGGAAGACTCTGGCCGCTGTTGTAGCTGAAGTGATAGGGATTGGCAGCCAAGCAGTAGCCTGGGGACCACAACTTAATCCCTTGAAGGCTACATGTGGCTCATGGGCCACCAATTGAACAGTGCTGGTTTACTGCAAGAGCATTTCATGTAAGTAGCCCCTCTGAATTTATAAGAAATTTGTTTTACTGAGAGAGACAAAAACCTAAGAGAAATTAATTTCTTAACTTCTTTTCTAAGATGTTGTTTTCATTTAAAAAGTAGTATAAATGAAGTGGTTTAAAGATAGCAAAACTATTGCTTCAGTGGGGGCCACACTCACATTCAAATTAATTTTACAAATATATACATTTAATTTTTTTATTTAAAATGCTTCCCTTTAAACAAATGTTCTCATGCAGTGTTTGGAAGCCAAGCGTTGTAGTTTGAACAGCTTGAAAGTAATTCTGATTTTGTTGTTGAAGATGAAAATGCATAATATATTATTAAAAGTATATTTTTGTTTTTACTAATTATACTATTTTTATAAGATTTTTAAGCTTGCTTGTTTACAGTGTAACTTTTAAATGATACGATACAATTTAAAGTACAACATAATTGAGAAGCCAAATGGGTTCCTAGTTTACGGCATGCATTCTGTAATCTGAAAATTAGGGTACTTAGTTTAGCTTCTGACTGCCTGCTAGCTAATGTGGCCTTTCCAAGCTACTTTCTATAGAAACTGGAGTCAAATGTGAAGAAATAAGGTGATTTTAAATCATTAAACAAAATTTCTTATTATTTTTACCAGTTTCCATGGCAATTGGAGCAAACACTGACCACCAGCTGAATGGAACTGACTTTGCTACTACTGGTGGCTGGAGCCTACTTGAATTTCCTTGGCAGGTCACTGACTATAAGATAGGCAATATAGTTCAAACTTTAATCTTTTATGCAATTGAACCCCTATTTCTGGAGATATGGAAAAGCCATGCAGGTTAATAAAGTGAGAATTATTATTTGTAAACTTCAGTTCTATTATCCCAAACTCTTTATAAAAGATTCTGTCTGCATTGTGAATTTAACAAGCAAAATTGTTTCTTAAATGACACATGGATGAACAAATGAACTTTGTAATACCTGAAGGGTTAGATGATTGGGCAGGTTGAGCTATATTCTGTTTTACCTAAGCTGTGTTTGGCCAGCTTAGAAGGTGGTTAGGCCAGTTTAGAAGGTGTTTGGCCAACCAGAAGGTGGTTAGGAAACACTGGTGGCTGTAAACCTTTTTTTTTTTTTTTTTAAGGCTTCCCTGGAACTCTGGGTTTCTCAGCTTCTTGTGAAGAGACTAATGAGCTATTTGGAGACTAAAGAACGATGCCCAATTAACATGCATCAAGAACTTGGAGTAGCATAGTGTAAGAGCTGCTAAAATGGCCTTAAACCACTGGAGGGATTGCCCTACACACGGTTAATATTCACAGTCTCGGTTTAGCCTGGTTTATTTCAGCAGCCACCAGACTGTACCAGTGAAGAAAGGCCCCTGCTCCATTGGAATTTCTTTCACATTAAGTTTTTGTTAATATTTTAAATATTCTACCATTTTTTTTTAATTTTGAAATTTCAAATAAAACCTGTATTGTAACTTGGACACCTAGATGGAATTTCAGTACGGAAATATATGTGAGACTTAAGAAATTTGCCATAAACAATTTAGATGATTAGGTGATAGCATTGCTTAGATCAGGGTTTAAAGGTAGACAAAGAATATCATACAAAATAGGACCTGTTCTAAGTTTAGCTGCTTTACGATGCATATGGAACTCTGAAAAGTGTTTTAAAGATAAATGAAAGAAATCTGCTGATGCTTTTTCTTACTGAAATATTCCATGTTTTTGCTGGGGAAATGTGTTGGTCAGAGGATGCGTAATGCTAGCAGGCAGGCTAATAAGAAGACAAGGATGTTGAAACTTGTTCTTTTGCAAAATATTGTACTTCAATGTAGTCTAAATAGGAGTTTATAGAAATGGTTTGGTAGGGGTTTTGTTGTTGTTGTTCTCAAACTGTTTTGATCACTTCAAACATAGATTTTTTTCAACTGGAATGATAACAAAATAACTCCAGGTGTGAAATAGTTATTTTGGTTACAGTTACTGTGTAGTCTTAACTGTTGGGGTAAGTGACAGGACCTGAATTTTAAGAGCAAAAAGTGTTGGGCTAGACTTTTGTTTAGGTCTACTCTTTATCAAAGCAAAACAGGCACAATCTTGTTTGCAGACCATACTTAAGAAAATGTCGTTCATGCCCTCCTAAAATTAATCTGACCTATGTGACTATCTTAACAAATGGGAACTTCCTTAAACAATTTTCTTTAAATGTAGTGACCTGTTACTTTCTTTTGTTCTTCTTATGTGCACTTACACTTAAGAACTGTCATTTAGTGGGTCAGACTATTGGTCCAGCAAGCCTAGTATTCTGTGTCTGAGGCAGAGCATGGATGCTCCAGAGGAGGTTGAACAGAGCATGTGCAAAGTGTTTCACACCCTGATCCTCTCCCATTTACAGCTTTCAGCATTCGGATGTATAGGAAGCTCTGACTCCGAGGCTGCACTCCTGTCTACCATATTCAATACCTACTGATGGACCTTTCCCCCAAAACTACTATTTGGCTGATGCATATTATATGACTTGTTTAAATTCTTAAACCATAGCAGTTCTGTGTTGGAGTTTTATGTTTAATTTGAGAATGCTTCTAGCAGATTCCAGTGCTGTCTTTGGAAGCATTTTCATATGTATACACAAATATACACAGTTATGTTACAGGTAATCAGTTTGCTTGAAGGTGAATAATGAACCCCAATTACTGAATTTCCTTTGTTGTCAACGGGCAAAATGTGATATAGATTTGATGTGCAATGCGAGTAAAACAATGGATATTTAGAAATCTGACTTCTAACTGAAAAGCTATATCATTTTGCTCTCGTATTGTAGTAGCCAGTTGTGACCTATATTTGTATGAGTAAAATGCATGAAATTTTTCCGGGGGTATAGGTTGTAGCCATGTTGGTCTAAGGACATAGGCAGACAAGCTTCTTTTGGACACCATTTGAGTTGGTCTAATAAAAGATATCAGATTTACCCAAGGAACCTCCTCTGTAATTTTTCCGTAAATGTACAGTTCTATAAATCTGTAGGTTTCAAAACGGTCAACACTTCAGGTGTTTGAACAATCCTGTTGTCTATTTAACTAACTTCAGCTTATCATAGGCCTTGATGCTGCTGCTTGCTCATCTGATTACACTGCTCAGGGGAATCAGGTTAAGGACATGCTGTTGGTAACTACAGCATTTTCAGGGCTTTAGTTCGGCAGATGGGCTGCTTGGCTATATTCATACATCTGCCTGCCTGCTGTGGCAGCTGCTGCTGCTGCATGTTGTGTTCTTTTGTTCTGTTCCATCCAAGAATGGAACACTAGGAAGTGTAGTGAATAGATTAATTTAAGGTTAAGGTTGGTGTTTTGCTTGTTCCCTAACTCCCTATCATAATAAAGCTTCTGCTTGAAGTTAATGACTTTCTTAAACTGAAATAGATTTTAAAATATATTTTAAAATACAGGAAATGAAACTAGCTAGTATTTTCTGACGCTATTAGGTGTATGTTTTATATTATCTGACAGCTTTATTATTTGTTTCAAATTTCTTTTTTTTTTTTTCTTTCTTCTAGGACTGGCAACCCGACTTTGCCTGACACTGCATGGTCCAAAAGAATTAAGGAATTATGGAATGACATGAAGGAGATTAGTTAGGATTAAAGGCTTTGAGAACAAGCACCTCGGTGAGGTGAAGCACAGACTAGCATTCTAGTTGTAGCTCTTAGGAGCTTTGTGCTGAAAAAAGATGGCAGATCCTGGAATGATGAGTCTGTTTGGAGAAGATGGTAATATCTTTAGTGAAGGGTTGGAAGGTCTTGGAGAATGTGGATATCCTGAAAATACAGTAAATCCCATGGGTCAGCAAATACCCATGGATCAAGGATTTCCTTCTTTACAGTCCTCTCTTCACCATCCTCCTACAAATCAAAATCAAGCAAAGTTAACCCACTTTGATCACTATAATCAATATGAACAGCAAAAAATGCATCTGATGGATCAGCCTAACAGAATGATGAGTAATGCCCCTGGGAATGGTATAGCATCTCCTCATTCACAGTAC
The DNA here is from genome assembly GCF_030867095.1 of Alligator mississippiensis. Taxonomy (NCBI): domain Eukaryota; kingdom Metazoa; phylum Chordata; order Crocodylia; family Alligatoridae; genus Alligator; species Alligator mississippiensis. Next base: position 68,108,580 of record NC_081826.1, on the reverse strand, counting down.
CACAACCCTCCAGTTCCTCAGGTTCCTCATGGCAGTGGCACTGGTGGTCAGATGGGAGTCTATCCTAGCATGCAGAATGAAAGACATGGGCAACCATTTGTAGACAGTGGTTCCATGTGGGGACCACGGGCAGTTCAGGTGCCAGACCAGATAAGAGCACCATACCAGCAGCAGCAGCAGCAACAACCTACACAGCCACCACAAACACCTTCGGGACCCCCTGGACAAGGCCATCCTCAGCACATGCAGCAAATGGGAAACTACATGGCTCGTGGTGATTTTTCAATGCAACAGCATGGTCAGCCACAGCAGCAGAGGATGAACCAGTTCTCTCAAGGCCAAGAAGGCCTTAATCAGGGAAATCCTTTTATTGCCACCTCAGGACCTGGCCACTTGTCTCATGTGCCCCAGCAAAATCCCAGCATGGCACCTTCTTTACGACACTCAGTCCAGCAATTTCACCACCATCCCCCCACTGCTCTCCATGGAGAATCAGTAGCCCACAGTCCCAGATTCTCCCCTAATCCCCCCCAGCAGGGTGCTGTTAGGCCACAAACACTTAATTTTAGTTCTCGGAGCCAGACGGTACCCTCACCTACTATAAACAACTCAGGGCAGTATTCTCGCTATCCTTACAGTAACCTAAATCAGGGATTAGTTAATAATACAGGGATGAATCAGAATTTAGGCCTTACAAATAACACTCCAATGAATCAATCTGTACCAAGATACCCAAATGCTGTAGGATTTCCATCGAACAGTGGTCAAGGACTAATGCACCAGCAGCCCATTCACCCTAGTGGCTCACTTAACCAAATGAACACACAAACTATGCACCCTTCACAGCCTCAGGGAACTTATGCCTCTCCACCTCCCATGTCACCTATGAAAGCAATGAGTAATCCAGCAAGTACCCCTCCTCCACAGGTTAGGCCTGGTAGTGCTGGAATACCAATGGAAGTTGGCAGTTATCCAAATATACCCCATCCTCAACCGTCACACCAGCCCCCTGGTGCCATGGGAATTGGACAGAGGAATATGGGCCCCCGAAACATGCAACAAAGTCGTCCATTTATGGGTATGTCTTCAACACCACGGGAGATGGGTGGGCACATGAGACCAAATGGTTGTCCAGGTGTTGGCCTTGCAGATCCACAAGCAATACAAGAACGACTGATATCTGGCCAGCAGCATCCTAGTCAGCAGCAGTCTTTCCAACAGCAAATGCCAACCTGTCCTCCCATGCAGCCTCATCCAGGGATACATCATCAGTCTTCGCCGCCGCCACCACCACATCCACATCATCAGCCTTGGGCACAGCTTCATCAGTCACCACAAAGTACACCACAGAAAGTGCCTGTCCTTCAGGTAAGTCATGTCCAGCAGAAAGAAAATTTTTAAAATAATAAATACAATTTTCAACTTTTGAGACAGGTTTCTGCTCTACATTAATGATTCTGCCTGTGGCCATTGAGGGTGATGTAACTCTCCTGTTTTACTTAATTTTATTAATTTGCAATGTCTTACCCAAACTTTGTTTTGCCTGTGCTCTTCTGATAGTTTTAATAAGATAAATCTGCAATATATTTAAACAGTAAGTATCAACTTATCTTGAATATAATAATTGTTTTGTTATGGTGAATCTGTCAAGGAAAAGTTGAAAGTTTGCATCTAAACTTTCACGGTACTCTTAAGGATTTTCACATTTTCTGTAGGAAAGTCCATATTATGAATTTGTCCTACTTAGTTTATTCAGATATGGCATACAAAATTCACATGCCCTAGCACTAAATGGCACCCCTGGTAACTAGAGATGAGCAACCTGGTGTAGCTAAAATAAGAGCAGATATCAATCCTAGCCCCCAATCCTAGCCCACATTCAAGGTTTGGATGAGTGGAACACAATTCGGATTTTATTTGGTCTCCCAATTTCCCATTCCACTTAAAATAGAACTGTTCCACAGCGCTGTCTCTAGGGGGTTGGCAAATCAGGGCAACTGCCCCGGGCCATGCGGACAGTGCCGTACAGGCCCCAGTACGGCCGCTGTATGCGTTTTTCTATTCCAGAGGCTGGAAGCATAGCAACTCTTGAGATTCTCTGAGTTTTACAGCCCAACTTAGCAGGTTTGACTAGGCATATATACACTTGCATACCTCAAGTTTTCTCTTGGTTTAAAGTGCCCTCATCAAATGAACAGTTTTGGTGTTGATTGTATAGGTGTTAAAGGGGCCATAGAAGTATAGATTCCATTTTTTTTTAGCCACTGATTATATATCAGAAAATAATCTCAAGTAGTTCTACTCATAACTATTTGGAGCTAATTGTTGGAATGCGGTCATAAGGGTACAATGAGACAATAAGCTCAATAAATCATCTAAATAGCTGTCCCAGCCAGTGTCCCAGGACTGTATGGAAAGCAGCTGCTCAGCAGTCACTTCCATTACTGCCTGCCGGCTGCTTCAGTTAGCTACTCAGCACAGCATGGGATGGATTTGGGAATCAGATGCATATACTGGAAAGAGGCAGCTGGCAAGGAGTGGTGGGATGCAGCCACTCAGCAGCTGGGGGAGGCTCCCACATTCTCTGGGGATGAAGAGAAACTGGGAAGGGGGGGAATTTGGGACAAATCCTAGGGTAGGTGAAACCGTGAATGGGAATAAGGAGGGAGGAGTCCTGTGAAGAGAGGTGGAAAGTTTGTATTGAAAAGAAATGGTCCTGTGAGACAAAAAAGAAGCAATCATAATTATAGAGGAGGAGAGATGGGGAGTAAGGACAAAATGCAAGAAGCAGAGAAAAGAATATGGGCTTGGAGATGGTAGGAAGAAAAAATCAAGAATCAAAATTGGAAAGTATACTCTCAAGAACATATTGGAAGATGAGCAAAGGAATAAAGAAGAGATGGAATGAAAAAGAATGGGTGGAAAATGGCCAGAAAAACTATCAAGTGAATATCTGTCACAAATGGACGTTTTAGGTGGGAAGAAGGTTAGATGACATTCCATTATTAAATTGCACTGAATGATCATTGTTTTATTAAAACTGTTGTAATCGTAATTCTAGAACTTATTTGGTGTTTCTTTTTGATGGAATGTCAGTTACAGGTTTTTAACAGTATCATGCTTGGAAAGGGGTTTGGAAACTATGCTGGCTTTAATGTAAAAAGTCTACACAGCACTTCTGAACCTTTGAGTAGGGTGGGATATAAATCTAAAAAAAACCCCAACAAACAAATAATAGCATATGAGTGGGAAAATGTTCCCAGATATGCTTTAGAGAGATTGTTCACTGTTTGTTAACCTTGAAATGGCCATTCTGGCTGTGGTAAACAAAAAGACATTTCTCCTCCTTCTCTTCCCTCCCTCTCCCCCCCCCAAAACAAAAAAAAGGGTTATAAAGAGGGACCTACTGAATGCACAGCAGCAGAAGTGGGGCGCACTGTGGCTCCTTTAATCTTGCAGGTTCCTTTGTGCGCTCCCGCCACCCCGCTCTGATTGGTGAAGGGGCCCTGCTTGCAGATCGCTCTTTAGCAGGAAGGTGAAAACTGCGGTTTTAAATATGGTGCCTCCCACCGCTGATTGTCTAAGGGGCCCCAGGTGGCCCTGCCGGCTTGTTGCTGACTGGCAGGGAGGCAAACACAGCACCATGTTTAAAACCATGGTTTTAGTTTCCCTTCTGATCATGAGGGGGTAGCAGGGCCCTCTGCTAAGTGGTGAGGCCCTCCCAGAGCGGGTGGGAAGATAGCGGGGAAAAGGGGTGAGATGCACATGGGGGAACATGCAAGATTAAAGGAGCTGCCATGCACTCTACTTCTGCTGTGAATTTGGTAGATCCCTAGTTTTTAAATATACCTCAGTTGATCAGTGGTCCTAAACTGTATATACATACCTGGAAAGAGGTGACAATGATGAAAGTTGATTAATTCATTAAAAATAAGTGAAATAAATGCAAATAGCTGTTAGGTGTAAATTAAGGTCATATGGTATAGATCAAGCACTTTGTGGCTAGACAGATTCACTCTTCAGTAGAAAATGTAGTTTTTAATAATTTGAGTAAATTTTAAAATAGAAGAAAACAGTTTCTTAATGAGCTATAATTCTTTTAACATAATTATCCATTAACCAATGCAACAAGTATTGAGAGATGTAGTATGCAGCTTGGCTTGGCTTGGCTTGGCTTGGCTTGGGTTGTCATGCCATACTTACCCTGATAAGGGTGCCTTCAGATATATGAATGTTCTTGTTCTTTTGCTTTAAAAGTAACTAAGAAATACAGAACTAGCTTGTATTTGTATCTGTTGATCTCATATGGCCTGCTTCTTTCTTTGACTAGAAACTGGAATTCATGAAAGCATGGGTTTTTTTAAAGCAACTTTTCTATTTTTGTTATACTGAAATACCTCATCAGAAAAAATGAGGGATCATTGTACAACTTAGAAATTAGTGAAGAACATTTCAGTAATATTCTCACTGTTTATAATCTGGTTTTATCTTGATTATGATGCTTATGGTAAAATGGGTAACTTCTATACAGATACTTTAACAGGAAGGGTAATAATTTTTTACCTTCTCTATAATGTAAGAGCCAATTTAAAATTTATAGCACTCTAGAGTTGTAAACACCTTTTCTTGTTTAAAACTGCCAACACAGTCTCTTGTCTTCGAGACTGTGACAATGGTCTAAGAATCCTTATCATTCTAGGTCACCCATTGAAATCTAGACCAGATCAGGAGATTGTAAATAGCTCTTTGGCTTATTGGGAATAAGTTGTAGGTTTCAATTCAGTTCCTTGCAGGCAGCTGTTCATATCACAAGTCACTGCTGTAATTGGTACCACTGTAGTCAAAGAGGGTGGTGATAGAGTGGGTGTAGAGGCTCCTCTTCATCAGGATTTGGATGTGCTGAGAGAGGTATGATATAAAACTTTGCATAACAGTAATGAATAATTTGAAGACTTCGACAGACAATATTTAAGACTAATCATGTTTCATGAGCACTCAGTGATCTATACTGTAGTAGTTGAGCATAGGAATCCATTGAGGAACAGGTCATGGAGGCTGCACAAATGTCAGGAAATTAAATTTGAGGAATGCTATGATAAACACTATAACATTATTAGGAATACTTATCAAGGTGCTTCATTACTATCTGATGGTATCTGCGTGAAGTGCTAATGCAGTGTTCCTAGTTCGATGCGTTGTACTGATTATCTATGGGTTTGTAATAACATCAATTTCAGGTAGCTGACTATAATCACTAGTTGAATGCAACAGTACAACTGGCAGAAGAATATTATTGTCCCTGCTTCTTGGGTTCAGGGCTACAAGAATATAGACTTTTGACTCATCACAATAGCCCTGGTGATGCATCTATTCTTGTTAATATTTGTGTGTTGAAGTCTCAACCTTTAATAGCCTGTGATTGGACTGGCTATATCTGAATAAAAAGGAATATTCAATCTGTGCTGCTTAGAATATGATGATTTCCCCAAGTCTGGTTTATAGTCAGTTATACACCAGAAAGAGCAAATAGGTTTATGTAATTTGCATGCTGGGAAGATTAAATGTTGTATTTACCTACTGGCTTAATTTTTATGGTGTGAGGGTAGGGCTGTAGCTGGAAAAGTGACAGTCATGTCACCTTACTGATCCATTATTTACATCACCATTTATCCTTGGATTTGTCTACCAAACTTAATATTTTGTTTAGCCATATGGTGAGCCCATAAGATTAAAAACCCGGGCTTTTTCATTATTAAATATTTAGTTTAAGCAATGTCCTACTGCTTAGAGAAAAAAGATCAAGTATTTACTTTTCTGCTCCAGCATGTCTGTAGTTTTTTCATTGTATGCTTTTTAAAAATGGGATTTTAAGGTTTTGGGGTTTTTTTGTTTTTGATCTACCTATTTCTGGTACAGAAGCTAATGTAAGAAGTGCCATACTGGGTCAGATCAATGGTCTGTCTGACCCAGTATTCTGTCTCCCAACCATGGCAGAAGTGGAGTTTCTTTAGGGAGAGCACTGAACCAGACATATCTAGAGTGATCCATCCCCTGCTCATTTCCCTCACTGGCATCCACCATTATTGTTTAGGGATGCCAGTGGAAACATTTCCAAACATTCTGTTCAACAGCTATTAATAGATCTATTATCCATTAATTTGTCTAGTTCCTTTTTAAACCTGGCTTTGTTCTCTGCCTCTACTACCTCCTGTGGCAATGAATTCCACAAGTTAACTGTTGCATAAAAAGTACTTCTCATTAGTTTTAAACCTGTTTCTTGCTAATTTTAGTGGGTGCCTGCTAGTTCTAGTATTCTAGGACTTGGGGAATAACAGCTCCCTATTCATTTTGTCCACACCCTTCATAATTTCATAGACTTATCATATCCCCCACCCCAAGCCTTCTCCTTGCCAGACTGAAGAGCCCTAGCCTTTTTTGTTTCTCTTGGTTTGGCAACTGCTCCATACCCCTGATTGTTTTGGTTACCCTTCTCCCTACCTTTTTCAGTTCTGGAAAACAGAAAAGGACTGTGCCATTTTTTTCAAATGTGATTTGCACAACTGTATACAGTATTTAAGAGGTGGGCACACCATGGATTTATACAATGGCATGACAATGTACTCTGTTCTGTTTTCATTTCCAATGTTAATGATGCCCAACATTTTTTTCTGGCTTTGTGGTAGCCATGGCACACTGAGCTGATGTTTTGAGAGAGCTGTCTACAGTGAATCCAAAGTCTCTTCCCCGAGTCATAACAGCTAGTTCAGAACCCAGGACTGTGTATGTATTAATTGAGGTATTTTTTCCCCATGTGCATTTTCTTGCACTTGCCAACATTGAAGTTCACCTGCCATTTTTTTGCCGGCTCACTTAGCAGTGCATGATGCTGCTGGCAATAAGTGGCAGTATACTAGGTACCATTCTACCACAACAGATAGCAGAAAGCAGTAGTTGGTGGTTGCAGTCTTAGCTGTCTTCCCTCCCCAACCTTCCCTCAAATGTTTCATTAGACCTGAAGTCAAAATGAGGGATGGGGCAAATTCTGGCCATTCAGAAAATTCTCTACTGGTTTGGGTATGAAGACTGACCGTGGGAAAACTTCCATGTCTTTCTGCTGAAGCCAGCTGCATGTTTTCATTGAGAGCCCACATCAGCCAAAATGTGTGCATGTACTATTCTCTCCTTCCCTTCCTACCCAACTTTGGCTGTATTTTTTTCAGTGTGTTAAATTAAAATAAACTTTCAGCAGTAACCCCTGCTCTCTGCTAGCTGCCACGCCAGAATTGATTCAGGAAACTAAGTCCCTGCCAGTCAGCAGCACTGGAGGAAAATTATTCCACCAGAACTGGAAATTAAAGAATATCTGTACGACCTGGGAGCAAGATGAGCACAGAAGAAAGTATGTGAGAATGGTAACTTGTTTAAAAGGATTTAAAGAGGTACCGTGTTTTACATTTGGATGAGGAATAGACCAAAATAAAATTTGAATTGAATAAAAAAAAATATCAAAGAAAAACAATTAGATTCAGCTGTTTTCAGTTGTAAGAGCATGGAAGATATTTGACATTTTCTTAAGTTATATTGGCAAGATATCTTCTCTTTGTTTTGATAGTATTCTTTCACATAATATATTGATGCCAATTATTTCCTTTTATGGAAAAAATATAAAAGCTCAAGCTATAAAACTGTAGCATGTTTATGAATAATTAGGAAAAATGTATAGCCCCGTAAGAATTGTTTGCATTTTTCAGTGAGGGCATCTTGGGATTTAACTCCGCATGTAAAGTTTACCCTCCCCTATTTCAAAGGGAATAAAGAAGACTATATATACATTCATCTAAATAAGAGATTAGAGACTGGCTCTTGAGTGTATATGCCCTTGGGCTAAAGTCTTTGTTTATAAAAAATGGAGTTGAGGAGGTACAACTGATTTTGGTGAGAAACCTTGTTAGGAGCATTCTGCCCCCTCAGGTGCCATAAGTTGACTGGATGAAAGTAATTTGTGCCATTAAATTATCTGTTCATGAAGCTGGCTGAAGCCAGTTTGCAGTATTAGCATAAAAATACAAGTCCACAACAGCATGCTGATTTGGTAGGCTGTAGAGTCATCTGACCTGTTCTTAGAGGCTAATGTGTTGATTGTGGACAGTTTGAAAAGCTGGTCTGGATTTTTTTCTGGAATAGTGAAGCTAAGAATCTTTAGAACAATGAATTTTTAAAAAGCAATTATTGGATGATTGTTATTTATATAATTACTTAACTTTGTAAATGATCGTGCTATTTGGCATTTTATGTACTAAGTGGTTCAGATCAGAGCTCTTGGTCTACCATTCTAGTCTTGTAAAAGCAACAAGTTTGTTGTCTTTTGGACATGAATATAAATCTTTTCTTTCTATTTTTATGTTTTTTCAGAACTGCAAAAGTCTATTTTCTAAACTGAAATCTGGTATTTTAATGCACATCTCAATGTCTGTGTGGCCAGCAGCTGAACTAAATATAATGGAAGATTGGTGTGAATAGGAGAGGTATTTGATCTTTAAAATATGTGGACAATCCTAGTAAAATATGACTTGGATTTAAAATTTGATAATCATATGCCATCCTTTCTTGAAACATGAAAAAAAGCAACAAAAAATAGTCCTCTAAAAATTTGTGGGGCATCAATTTGTATAAAATGAATATGAACTTCCTATTTTAAGGCAGGTGCATTTTTGCATTCTGGTTTGAGGTACTGTGAATTTCTATAAATTTCTCCTACCCTCCTTCTAAAGGTGAATATATCCAAATTCCCCGTACTTTGGGATCTGGGCTCCTCCATAGCCTGCTTTTTATGGGAGTTTTTTTTTTTTTTTTTTGTTAGTCTCCACTTGAGGGAGAAACATGCAGATGCTGAGTTCAGTGGGTCAAAGCAGCACTTGACCTTTGGTCCTCGCCCTTCTCCCCCACCTCCCTCCCAAATTAATGTAGCTTTTGAAATAACAGTTGGAAGGGACATATTAACATGATTAAAATGGTCATAAAGCCACAAAAGTTATTTTAAAAAGAAACACTTCAACTTTAACTGACCTTCAGAAAATGTTCCCCAAGCCATTCTAATTTAAACATCATGATAAGCAGCGTATATGAGGTGGTTTTTGCTTCTACAAATTCACGTTCTTTACCTGCAGCATGCAGTAAGACTGAATTTGTGACATCAGTCTGGAGAAATTTGATGCGGCTTCACTGCAAGGGAGAAAAGAATTAGAAGATTGCCAGTTGAGAAAAACACTCGGTTAGTAATTCTACAAAACTATCAAAACAGGCGAACATATGAAAATACATCTCATGGGTAGTTTTAATGTTTGGCTTAGGAGCAAATTGCTGCTTATACCAACGTTTTAACATACCATCTGCAAATATTTAGTTCTTTTTTCCTATAGAGATCTACAATTTGGAGTCAAATGTGTCCCTTAGTTTCTTAGCTGTGAAAAACGAAATAAAACCTTAGTTGTGCACACTTTCATAGAATCATCATAGAAATCTAGGGTTGGAAGGGACCTCAGGAGGTTATTTAGTCCAACTCCCTGCTCAAAGCAGAACCATCCCTACCTATATCATCCCAGCCAATGCACTGGATGAAGTGAGCTGAGCTCATGCATCTCTGATTCAGTTAGTCTATAAAATACACCTCTACCCGGCCTTCTTATTGTTGACAGTACTGTTACCTGGCCTTATACTTTGTTGCTGCTATGCTATCTAACTTCAACTTTTTTGTCCCCTCTTAACCTTTTCTGTACATAATAAAATCAAGTTAAAGCTGTGTCTGGGTTTTTGATTTTTTTTTTTTAAGTCCCATTTTCTTTATCTTGCTCAGTGCTTCATCACAGTGTACATGATTGATGAGTATATAATCAGTAGGTAAATAGTTGTATCATTTGCTCTATTACAATGACCCAAACGCAAACAAAATCCTGAGACTGTTCCTAGCTCTCTCGGGGAAAAAAATGCCCGCATGCACTGTTCTTACTTGCTTTCTGTTGGAAATCTCTAGAATGCACATTTAACATTTCCAACCATTTCTCTACAAAAGTAATGAAGGTTAGAAACCTTTTTTTTTAATGAAACATGGAACTCTAAAGTGAACTTGACTTTCAGGCATTGGGACCTCAAGAAAAAGATACTAAATATCAGGAGGTTCACAGCTCTCGGGAACAAACCCAGCTTTTCTGTCCTCCCGGGTTGAATGTTGTTGACAAGGAATCCACAACACAAATTTCCCTTAAATGTATATTCAAACTACCAGTATTCTTCTCGTGGCATCTTTATGCATTAGTAAAATATTACTAAGAAACAAAAAACGCTGACAGACACTTTTTTTTCCCCAAAAAAGTTTGAGCTTTTCCAAGAAATGTTGCTGTTATTATTTAAAAAAAAAACAACAGCAGCACACAATTTAAATAGGGGAATACTTCTAAAGACTCTTGCAGATAGAGCTCAACTGTATTGTTATTCAAATGATGCTGCACTAGCAGCTCTTGTAACTCAACAAACAAATGACATTCTTCATAAGTGCTAGAAATTCTCCTTCTGAAGTGCTATGCCAAATAATGTTTGGGGGTTTTTTATTAAGATCATTGCTGTTTTAGTTACAGAAGGATAATTATGTCTTTGATTAATTTATACTTAAATATTTCCATCTCTTGCAGAGGGCATGACAGACTTGATTGGAAGGATCAATTCCTTCTGGTGAACTTAATGACTGCTTGTGCAGAGGCTTTTTGTTATTACCTCTTCTACATGGCATTATCCATGAAAGTTATAGAAAAAATAAAAGGTTTCTGCATATTTTAAATTTAGTTATACCAAAACTAACCGCTGTAATAGGAAAAAATGATCCAGTATACCAGTTAGGATTGGATTGGGGGGGGGGAGAGGATGCTCCTGGTATGCTGGAAATCCCTCAAAAAGCAGGACATGCTAAACAGAAGTTTAATGTGTGCTGTTGCTGCAGATTCTTTAAATTTTTTTCTTTACTCTTCTTTTACTTTTATACCATTGCTACCTTATTTTTCTTTCCTGCATAATTATCATCAGTGCTTTGTAATGAACTTGTTCCAAAAAAGGTAGAAGTTTCTTCTTTGTAGGTTTCATATGAAGAGGAACTTACTGCAAACGTTCAGTTTTCTGAAAAGGATGTACTTTCTTCATTTCTGAGGGTGATCCAAGTGGAATGGAAGAGACGATTCTCTGAGATGTGAAGACTTACTAATTTACAGACTGTATCATTGCAAACAAGTTCCCATTGTCACAACCCAAGGGTGTGATTTTGTGTGTGCACGCTTTGGCACTGCTAAATTATTTCCCGCCACGAGGAGCTTTCTTTGCAGGGTGCATTTCTCAGTTACAAAGAGAAAACCCCGGTGCAAAGGAGTTCCCGCCACCCGCATGCAAATTTGTGTCCCACTATTGGCCAGTTCTAGATTATTCCTACGTGGTGGCTAGCGATTGGCTTGCTAGCCGTATAAGAGGCTTGAGCGGTTTCCGCCCAAGTTGGAGAACTCCAAGGAGAACCCCGCAAGGGAGGACTCCACAACCATCTGGAGGAGGAGGACTTCACGTCTTGTGAAGAACTGTAAGCGCTGCGGAGCCTATCGGACCCAGCGTGTACCTTAAGAAGGCTATAGGGGTCTGATCAACCTCTGGCCTCTCCCCGTCACCAAACGATCCCTCGACGAACCCTTTCCCTGCGCACAAGTTCCACGGAGCCTAGCAAACTTCGTGTGAGTGTATCCAGAGCTCTGTCCGGGTTCGAGTCCTGCAGGCTTATCTTCCCGTCACCGAAAACCCATTGCGACGTACTCTCGTGCCCTGCAGGTTCGAGTTTTGTTTTGTTTCCTGTCTGTAACTGCAACTCAAGCAAGTTTTTCTGCCTGCACCGCGATCATCTACGGTGTAAGTAAAATAATCTTTAATCAACCGCTACACGTCCGTGCCTAATTCTAGTCCGCCGGCCTGCATTCCGCGACCCGCCGCGCGCCCCCGAGGGCCTCGGACCGCTCCCGGCCCGCACACCCATGTGTTAAATATTGCATTTAGCTAGCATCCAACTTCAGAAATTATTTTCCTTTTGAAGGGAATGATCTTTTACAACTGATATATTTCCACCTGCTTTATTATTAATGAGGGGAAGAGTGTCCCTTTAGCAACTGAAACTTGCATGGTTTTGTTGGATTGGTATGAATGAATGCATTGTGAGCTAGGGTGCAGAAAAAGATGCTATGATAGGATCTCAGTCTTTAAGACCAGTCTCACTGCATACTAAAAACAACTACTGCTTCAGCAGAGCACCTTTGTTTTTAAAACAATAATACAGACTTTTCTTAAGCCATTTTTTTAAGTAAATGCCATGGTGAAGATTTACCACATTTATCTGAATCCAAGATGACTCTGAATTTAAGATGACCCCTCAATAATTATATTCTATACATGGAAGCATTATAAATGTCATAATTTTCCACATATAGAATCTAATTATTGGAAGGTCATTCTTCCAATACCAGTGGAAAGCAGCATGGCGGGGGGGGGGGGGGCAGATAGGAGGTTAAGAAATGGGGATGGGGGCAGATAGCTTGACCCCTGTTTTTTGTTCCCTTCACTGGTTTCTTCCTCCTTCCCCTTCCCTCCCTCTAAGGTGCCTGCCTGCCCCTTCAGCTTCTGCTCACCCCACTGTTTACTGTCAAACATGGCTTTGGCCCCATTCCAGCATGGAGCACAGGGTAGCTTTGCCCCCCAGCCCAGCCATGCAGCTGTGGTTGCACTGGGGGCAGCTGTGGATGTCCGAGCTGCCACTGCTTCACAGCTGGACTGAGCTGGGGCCAAAGTTACCCTGCACTCCATGCCCCAGGCTGGAGCAGTGTTGAATGGTAAGTTGTGGGGAGTGGAGAAGGGGCAGATATGGTGGGGGTGGGGAGAGAAATGAGGGAGGCAGGTGGCTCTCCCCCATATTATACTTGAATCCAAAACGAGGGGCACGTTGAATGGAGAAAAAAACCTTGTCTTGGATTTGAGTAAATGCAGTATGAATATTTGCACAGAAATTAACCCTTAGCTACTATGATGTGATCTTTACATCTTGCACAGCTTGCATTTCTTACAAGCTGTGCAGGATAGGAGTAGGGAGATGGAGACTTCCTTTTAAAAGAAGAAAAATACTTCTGAATTATCTAAAGTAAGGTGCAAGTAGTCTTCTGACTAAAATTTAAGTGGTCTGAGCACAGGCCTGCAGGCCATTAGAACTCACTGTGTGTACCTAACTGTTGCATTTGACTGACCTAAATATATCATTTTATGCATGCTAGTTATAGCATTCAGTTTCTGTACAAGATAGATATAAAAGGGGACAACATTTAAACGGGAATGAAGTGACACAAATGGCAATTGTAATTTGCTAAGGAAGCACCCAAATTATCAAAACTCTTATCTTCAAAGTCTAGCTTCTATGCCTGATAAACCAAATTATGTTGTGCATTTGCCAATTTTTATTAGTAATGCTATACTCAGTTACTTCTTTGGAAGGTACTGTGTATTTAGGGGTGGATCCAAGGAACAGGAAGTTGGCATTTGCTTACAGGACCCCCACATGTTGTGTAAACTAGGAGCTGGGAGCACTCCAGGAGTGCTACGGTCTTCTGATCTACAAGAGCTGGCTGGGAAGAAGCTTCTTCCTGCTGGTTCTGTAGCTCCTCCTCTTCCCTTTAATCACTGCCAATTTTTCTTCCTTGATGCAAACAGATGCTGCAGGAAGGAAAAAACTGTTTCATCCAGCTTTGCAGGGGAAGGTGAAAAGGGCACTAGACTCCATGTAACTGCATCCTTTCATTTGCCCTCCACTTCTACCAATTTCAGTTACCTTGAGGAGGAAAGGAGGGGACAGAAACTCCCTGTTGTAGTGAATGCATGAGAGTTTTAAGGCCATTTAGGATTTTTGGCACACTTGTATGAAGCCATGTTTTATAGTGGAAATTGCATGTCTACAAATCTTAATGTTTTAGTGTTGTGTACAACCTCAGTTAACTTTCAGTTTTAGGATGCACAAAAGTTTAGCTTTTGGAGTGTGGTACCTGCTGTGCTTTAATAGCGCATATGGCTTACTATGTGACTTTTGCAGCACCAATGTAAAAATACTGAAATAAAAGCTTAAAGATTCAGCTAGATGAGTGAAAATGTAGAACTTTTAAATTTTGTTTAAAATGAGTCTTTATAGAAATTCAAATCCAGAATTTTATTTTCAGCATGAAAGAATTCTAAAAACAATGCATGTTTACTTATAAAGGTGATTTTTTTTCCAAGGCTCTTGAGTAAATTTTTGTCATAATTTTAAAATCTAATTACCAAAAATGTCAGCTAGTGAATTTTAAAGACCACTGAATGTGGTTTGAAGTATGTTAACTCTTGTAACCCAAAGAATACAATGACCCTCCTTAGCTAATACTTTCTGCAGGCCTAACTTGTAATATTCTTGTAAGGTAAAAAAAATGCAGCAAATGGAGTTTCAGAATACTTCCTGATATTTAGTTGTCAGCGTGAACTTTGTTTTTCCATTGTCCTTCCCACCTATCTCTCCAGATGGCCCTGTATCCACTTGTGTTCTGGTATCCAATATCTTTTTGGCCCAGTTGGACTCTGATGATAATGAAATTTTCCCCTCTTGTGAGGGCTGATTGATATGGAGTGTGTTGTCTTTATTTTTGGAAAAAACTTTGCTATATATCATCCAATTGTTGCTCAATATAATGTGTAGTTTATAAATAATATGAACACAGCTCATTTTTTTTATTTGAAATTTAGGTTTACTAAAAGTTGATCTTGCTTTCTTACACAAATGTATGGCATATGTATATCATTGCCTCAAATAAGGCAACATTTTAAAGTTTGAGTCAGCAAATATTTAGAGTCTTTATGTACTCATAGTTAATTTGTCAATGGGGCATTGCAAATGGGAGAGATCATGAACTGGAATTACAGTTAAGGTCAAATAAATGTTTGTAAATTGAGATTTATGTTTCCTTAAGATTTAAACGTCTTCCTTTCTGCTCTCCTCCTGAGAGATCTTCCAGAAAGACTTGAAGAAATACAACTTTGTGGTCAAAATACAGGGCTAGGATTCAGGAGATTTGGTTTTTATTTGTATGTCTGGTACACAGATGCTGAGTGATTGTTCGTAAATCACTTAAACTTAGCTCTGCTTCAGGTTCATATCCACAAAAGGGAGATATTTCTGTACCTAATGTTTGTAAGGTATTCAGTACTTCACTAACAAGTGCTATAGAAAAACCTGTAAATAGAGAAAATCAAGTCCCAAAGTTGCTCTCCAAAACACTTCTGTGCAACATACATTCTATATAAGCTAAAGCATGCAAGTACAATGCCTGGCCAAACTTTCTGCCAGTAATATGGTACCTGCACTTTGCTTAGTGAAGAAATAAGCAGGGGTACCCACAGTTGATATGTATCTGAAGACTAATGCTAATACTCAGTCAGTAATGATGACATATAATAAAAACAATAATCAGTGGATACTAATAATAGAAACAATAATCAGTTGATTAACTAATATTAACTGTGCCAGATGTCCTTTGGGCTAGGGACAGACATACAAAAAGCTAGAGCCTGAATTGATTCAGTCTTTGGTTCAATCTATGCAGGTTAGACTAACCTGCAATTTGCAGGTGAATAGACATTCACTTTTAACTTAGGAAATGCAGGCACATTCCTCCAGTGGCTCAGGCCAGAAGCTGCAGGGCACTACAGCATGCCCTTGGCTGCAGGGCACCTGTACCAGGGGTGGGAGGATGTGACCAGCTGTGGTAGTAGCCTCAAGTGAACTGAGGTTTGACCCAAATCAGTTAAGTCTGATACTACATTCAGCCAGGTTTTATCTTAAATCAGGTTCGGCCATTTTGAAACTGGCTTATGTGCACTGAACTTATGTTCTGTTACAGGTTTAACCCAGTTTCTGATCACTTAAACCAGTTTATGTATAACTTCTGTCCCTAGCCTTGATGTTCAGTAGGGTTCAATAGAAAATGGCTACAGCTAATTAAGCACTCCTTACCAGAGTAGGTTTATGCTGATATTTGGAACAAGATGGTAATCTAACATCATCTGTCTAAAAATTACTTCAGTATGTTATTAAGAATGTACTTTCATTTACTAAATTGAGCATTGACAGTCAAAAAGATGTCTTTTTAAATAATTTTTGAGCATGTCTTCTATGTTGTAAAAACCATTTAGAATGCATATAGTCTGTCCTATATATCAGGGGTTGTCAACCTGGGATACGCATACCTCTGGGGTACTTTGAAAGGTCCTAGGGGGTGCACAGGGCCAGGTAGGAATGGAGCACCGCCATCCTGTGCCCCTGCCTAGAGAGCAGGGCCACATGCTGCACTACTGCTGTTCCGCCACTCGCCATGCCCCTGCTCCACATCTGGCCCCTCCCCCCCACTTGGTGTTCGTCTGCTTGCCACCTCCTCCTCTGGGGGTACACAGACTAAAGTGGGGGCTGCTGGGGGTACACTTGTTGAAAAGGGTTGAAAACTTCTGCTATAGATCAGGGGTTTTCAACCTTTTTTAAGGAATGTGCCCCTTTTGGTGGGTACCACTTCTGGAGTTCACCCCCTTCCAGATGCAGGGGGGTGTGGGGGGTGCAGACGGCCGGCCGCGAAACTGGCGGCATGTGGTGTTGGCACGGAGTGGTGAATGGCGGCGGCGGGGAAGTGGCGTGGAGTGGTGAATGGTGGCAGTGGGGGCAGGGAGCTATTTATCATGGTTAAGTTGATAAAATATTGGAAAAGGCTTTTGGAAAGTTCATACCTTTCTGCACCAAGAAGAATCTGGAATAGGTAAATTTTCATGTTTGTTTACCAGCAAACTTGTTTGGGTTAAGTATTTCACATGCATCAACTGGAACTTCTTGTTCTTCCAAGCTGAATGGAAATCTTGCTTCAAAATAACTGAAATTATGCTCTTGAGTGTTTTTGCACTAGAAAGCTTAACCTGACTGTAAAGCTGAATGACAGTGACTTGTTCCGGGCAGTTTTCCCAGATCCCTTTTAGGTTTTAGCAAGTTAGGCCATAGGTACACGTGTTCTGAATGCTTCAAGCGCTCCAAACAGGAAGGGTGCAGATGTTCACAGCCAAAGAAACACTTCACAACTGACCCTAGAAAAATGGAATATCTTTTGAGGTGCTTTCTGAAAAATCTGCACACACCAGCAGGCCTGGCATACCCTAGTGCTCTGCTACTCCCACAGGTGAAGCGATTTGAAGGAGAAGTGAGGCCAGCAGCCAGTGAGCACTCTCCTGTGTGCTGGCTGTCCTCAGAAATGCTGGAGGCCAAAAGGCATGCAAGGGGTCCTGCATGCCTTTGTGGCCACTTTGAAATGCTCTATGGTAGGGAGTCACATGTCTGCGCAATGTTGAAATGGACTTGGGATTCGGGTTCAAATGCACATCTGTCTATACCTTTAGTGATTCGTTAGTTAGTCTTAAAAGTAACAGCATGTGTTATTTCCTTGCTTTGTTTCTTTGGGATTAAGAGGTAGTAATGTCTGTGCTTAGGCCTGAAAGAAACAGTAGCATAACTTTCTGTGTAGTTTAGAATTTTTTGCAGAAACTATGGAAACAAAAATTTGCAGTCTTTTCAAAAGCTAGTGCCAGGCTGACTTACCATATTAGTAAGCCTTCTGGAGAAAGACCAGTTTAATTTGCTGTGGACATCGTATTTCTATAGTATATTTTGTCAGGAGATCTGAGTATTACAAGTATCAGTAACAACTTGGAGAAGTAAGTGAGACATTTGAAGTGGAAGACCAGGTTGATTTGCACTTTATAGGCCTTTCCATCTGTTGGCCTGTCTGTCCAATACTTTGTCTCTCTCAGTCAGGTACAAATCTACTCTGCCTTCTACTTGACTTCAGACTAACATTGTTAACTACCTCCCTCTGTTCCTTTAAAGTGGCATGAAGGTTCAGTATGTCCAAGGTTGCATAGTCTGGTAGAGATGTCCTGTGCTTTAGCTACAAATCCATTCGTCTCTGGTCCCAGACTGATAGCTCTGACTAGGGTTTCACTCTGGATAGAAATTCCTTGGATGCTCAAATTTCAAAATAATTTACTTTAAGTATTTTTAGTACTTTTTTTAAAAGTAGCAGGCTACTGTCCTGTTTTGTAATATATTTTCTTTGGTGCTGTAAAGTGATTTTTGCTATGCATTTATTTGTATGTTGTTAATTGTTCTCCTCTTGGTAACAAAAAATATTATTGCAGTGTACCACTCACTTTTAATCTATTCCAAGACCTTTATAAATCAGTGCATGCACAATAAAAAATAATGCTATTTTAATGTAAAAATATGTAAATACTGATATTTGAAATCTTTGTATTACAAAAGTTGATATATCTATCAACACTCAGACTCATTCTTTCAACTACAATTAGTGCTTAAATGAAAAATAAAGATGCTTGTTCTGTGCAGTTATATAAAGCAACTACAAACAGTGCAGTGATCTTAAAAATGCTGTTGTTTAGATGCCTGATTCCCAGCTAGTACTTTCATAAAAATAATTTACTTGTGGCCTTGTCTTCCCAGTGATTAACTCCTTAACTTTGATATCTTTTAATTGTATAACTAGTGATACAGAGGGAAAAAAACTTGCACTTGTCATAGTATCTATTCTGTGCTATTGTTATACAAATTTATACAAACTTCCAGCAGAACAGAGCACCTAACAAAATGCATCATGTTCTTAGAAAAGCAAGTGTGGTCTGTTGTGTTCTGTTAGTGTTCTGAGAAAGTAGCACACACTCTTGATGGAGAGTGACTTTACAAGATGGAGAGTGGTTTTACAAGACAGCTTTGCAGCCTCAATTCTGGGGCACCCAAAGCTAACTAAATGAGCTGTTGTGGAGAACTCCAAACTATGTAGGTGACCATTGTGAGGGAAGAAATTTTAGTAATCAGGAGTAGTAGGAGTAATTAAATGATAGTGGTTTTAAACATGATTTTATAGTTTCCCCCTCTTTTTTTTTTATTTTTAAAGGAATTAAAAATAATCTGGACGTTTTAAATTTGTTGTTTCAGACCTTTTTTATTGTGGAGATCAGGTCTGACCACTTTAGAAGAGGAATGGGGTTTTTTGTTTTGTTTTGTTTAGTCTTAACTAAATGGGAGAAAACTGAAACATTGCCAGAGTGCAGTTTTGCAGCTAGATTCCTTCTTTTTTGCTCCCCCACTCAAAAGCGGAATTGTCAGGGAAAACCTTCTTGCAACTAGGCAAAATTTTGGTTCTGTAGTTCATTGTTCACAGGTGAAAATGAAAAAAAAAATGGACATGCTATGAAGACATTAGAAAAGAGAAGATATTACTTAATTCATTAAAAAAAAATTACATGCTAATTAGAGAGGTGGTGAGTTGTGTTGAATCTGAGAAAAGAATAAGAAGCTAGGATTTCTTGTATTTTAATTCATTTTCTGATTTTCATAAGCTATAATGCCATGCAAGTTAGGTAACCTTTCTATGTCTGACTTTCTGGATTGAAAATAGGAATAATACCTACCTTCTTCCTATGTCCATGGATATTAGGAGGATTCATTACTACAGATTAATGTTAGAAAAGCAATCAGCCTATAAACACTGCTTATAAGTGGCATTTCTTAGTTCTAGCATTACGTTTTTTTTCCAAAGATGGTCCTATTTTAGTGTAATTGCTAAGTAACCTGCAGGTCTTGAACAATATTGTTGACTTAATTTTGATATTCAAAGATGGTTTCCTATGCACTTTTCCAGACCAGACTTGTATTTCTTTTTTCCAAATATTTGTACTCTTTATTCAACTATATGCAAACTGCATATTTTTGCGCACAAAAAGTTATTTTCCAAGATGATTTAAAAAAATCTGATTATGTTGCAAATTTATAGTCTGTGTGCCTAGCCATCAGAGAGATCCCGGGCTCCAAAGTCTTATTTGATTTGTATACATGAAATGGCAGTTTAAATGGTTATAGGTTTGTCATCTTAATGATTTATAAAGTCTATTATCACTTGAAGGAATTTTATTTTGTCAAGCATGTTATACCTTTCAGTGCAGTTTTTTTTTTTAAACAGGAGTCCAAATATCCATTTGATTCGCTACAAATTAAGTGACCCTGCAATTTGAGCTGAAACTGCAACATGCTTAAAAGATACCTTATTTCACAACTATCTTTTAAAACAATCCTTTCCCTATACCCACCCCCAAATTGAGTTCAGGGCAATAATGGAAACCATTATAGGTAAAAAGGTCTATGACTTAACTGTTGAGCCACTCAAACTCTTGGCTTTTTTAATTGCTACCATTAAAGCTTTAGTACTTTTATCTCATAAAATAGATATCATTGATGTAAAACATATCACTGTTGAAGATATATTGTATCTTTTGCCCCTACATTTTTACTGGTTGATAAACCACTTGACTTAAAAGGTTGGCAAGTTTTTTTTACATTGAATAAACCGTGTGTGCTTTCCAGAATTAGCTGCTTGTCCTGTGTATTTAAGACCTTATTTAAAATCAACACATGATAAAATCTTCTCACAAGGAATTAGATTTTCATTCTGCATTCCTTTTTTTCTGGCTCCCTTCAATTAAAAACAGCATTTTTCTATTATATTTTAACTACCTTCTGAGGACTTCTCAGTTACTCCTGGGAAAATATGCATCTTTGATATGACCTCCCTATATTAAAGTCAGGACCTTACAGAGAAATTAGTTATTGAACATGTTCCTGGGTAAGTATTGAAACGATACAGTTGATCTTTTTCTGTATTCCTTGCTTGAGATTTGTAGAAAAGGTGGACACTGGAACTGTTGCAATGAGGGAAAAAAATCAAAGCAAAGAGGAAATTCCAAGAACACAGTGAAGGTTAAATGTTCAAATGTTGAAAGCTACTTTGTTCTTCTGTTTTTTTATTACACCAATGTGTCACACTCATTAATTATTCATATCGCTGTGAACAAACAAGGTAAAATGTCTCTGGAAGAGATATGTAATGAGGACATCTCAGGAAGATGTAACTGTGCTTAACCACATGCTATCCATCTTGTTTGTATGCATAAAAAAAATACCTACCTGGTTGTTGGTTAGACTTTTTTCCTTTATTATTTGTATCTACTATAATCCAGCGGTGTGAGTGTTCAAGGACTAAAACTGATGGGGGGAGGAGGGAGACAGAGGAAGAAGGGAAGCTGAGGGAAACTCGACTCAAATTGCACAAGGTATCTGTAAATATGCATTCATTTAGATAGATAGAATTTTGTTAAAAGAATTGTGTCATGGTCAAGCATTCAAGTTAAATGCTGACGTTTCTTAGGTTGCATTAGGATGCAAACTTTATTCATATGATCGTAGTATCCTCATTCAGGGACTTAAGCATTTTTATATGCCTATTTTCATTTAGCATATAGCCGTATGACTTATTCATTGTATAACAACCAAACCCTATTCTGAATAATCAATTAACTGCTATGTGATTGCTTCTATTGCAGTCATTACAATAGCATCTAAGAGACTTACAGACAGTAATTAATTCATCTCAACTCCTCTACAAGATGATAATAACTCTTCTTCACATTTTACAGGTGGGGAACCTGTGGCAGAAATGCAATGATTTGCATAAGGCCACACAGTGAAACAGTTGATGTTTAACCTTGTGTATGTGTTTCTCCAGTCTACACAGCATTCAATACAGAAATGCCAAATAGCTGTAGTTTCCATTTACTTTGACTGCTTAGTACTTTTTCAAGATCTGGCCAGAGGTACTATAGACAGTTAGTGACCTTGTGCAGAAGTTTTATTTAAGTAACTATAAAAGCATCATACTTAAGAGCCTGTGGTAGAGGAAGGGCTTGCATTCTCCTGGGTGGCATTCACCTTCCTATCATCAAGATGTGAAATCTCCTGTTTCTTCCAGTATGCTTCTTCCAGCTTCAAGGGGGAATGAATTAGAGGTCCTAAAAATAAGACTTGTTTACAGAAATCAAATTATTCCCTGAGAACCACCCATCCTGTTCATTGAATGAAATAGTGATCCTAGGGGTTATGAGAGAAGTACATGATCATATAAATCTAGAGTGTGTATCTTAATGCATCTATAAAGAAACAAAGCAGGTTTCATAGGTGACCATAGTTCTGGCAGTTTCTCATTTTCAGCTGCTTGACAGTGAAACCTACATAATTTAAGTATCTTTCAGGTAGACGTTTAAAACTGCAAGTCTTATCAAGACCCTCATTTTAGTTGTTCTAATCAGGATTTGAACGCCCAACATCCTGCCCCATAGCACAGTTCTCTGCCACTTGAGCTGTAAAACTCATTGTTAACTGGTGCCTGGAAAAGCCTGTTATCCTTGTGAATAGGTCACTGGAAAAAATAGTGTAATATAGCATGCTGAAACAGTACCTAGTACAGAAAAGATAGCCCAAGACAAAAACATGCCAGTTGAAAGTCTGTTTTTGGTAGGGAGTGCAGTGTGCTAAAAGAACAGCATTCAGGTTTTCTGTGTTGGATTTTCAAACTTCTTTTCTGCTTTTTGTAAGCTTACATCTTGGGAGTGAAGCAAGAAGAGAAGAATATATTTCTGGCTGTCATATCTAGAGTTTGGGCTTCTACCATTTGCTCCTTGTGTGATATGAGACACCACATGGGTAGAAACAGAATAATAGAATGTTGCTGGCTTCTGGTCTCAGACCAACAACAACCAGTGAAACTCTCTTTTTTGGGTGACAGCTTCACGTGAACTGTTTTTCATTGTCAGCAATCTGACTGTGGGACTTGCCTCTGCTAAATTTCAAAATCTTGCCAAAACCAGGGAAATGCCATTCAAAAAAGTTATGTAAACTTGGTGTAATAGAAGTTTTACACAGCCCTAACCACGTGTAATTTCTGCTGTCCTAAAAATTTTGCAGGTGTATGTATAGGTGACTATATATCTACCTATAGATATCTATCTGTAGATATCAATATATAGTCCAACAGCATAGATAGATCTATGTCAAGCAGGTATGAGCAAGGGTAGTATTTTAGAACCAGTTTTATTTATTTTATATTAATATTATTTTATAATAAATAAATACAAACTCTTTGGTTCTAAAATACTACCCTTGCTCATGTCTGAACAGCTATATCAGTTGCTCATCTACCCAACACTTAATCTGTTACTGATTTTTAAATAACACTTTTTGACCCTTTAAGAGTTTATATGAAACTCCAGCTATTAACTATTTAATTTATATGTAGCTCCAACTGGAATAACTCTGTAGGATGTGATTATCCTCTTTTTAAAAAAATCTTAAACTGTCTGCTTCACCACTAGTAAAGTTTTATGAGGAGTTCCAGGGAAATGGAATGCTGCTCTCAGTAAAGTTTTTAAATGTGTGTTTGATTCACTTTGGAAGGCAGAGGAGAACTTTAGATTATCTTTTATCAACAGATTTCTCTACACCTTGGGTTTTAGAATGCATGATACATTTATATTTTTGAAAAAAGAAGCCTTGCTCTTTTTTATACAGTGACCTGCAGGTGTTCTAATTGGCAAGCCTTATGAAATGTTCTGTGTGATCTGTGCATACTCTGTTTCCAGTGGCCCAGTAAATGGCATAAACATTTGTTACTACACCTGTATGTTAATGTATTATTGATGTTCAGACTTTCTCAAAAGGAAGTCATTTTTAGCAAGTCTAGGACCTAAAGAAGAGATGGTAGCAGAAAAATTATCTGTAATAGTGCATGTTTGGCCTATCTCAATTCTTAGTTGCAGTTTTGGGAGCTTGTTAAATGAACATGAATTAAATTAAAAATTCATATAAACTGAATAAAATCCTAGTATCGATCATCTATAATTCCATAATCTCACTTGTGAATGGTATCATTTTCTATGAACGAAATTTTGAAGCTATTTAATTAACACAATCTATAGTCCAAGCATTTAATATTAAAGTATCATTCATTTAAATATTTCAAAACTGTTTAAAGAGAGAACTTCACAATACATCAGTCAAGTAGGTGATATTCCTGTTTTACAGATGGGGGCCTAGAAGATATTTATTACAATAGCTTGCCTGTAAAACTGTTGAGCATACCAAGTCAATATTGTTAGTTCCTAAAAGAAAATCCAGGAAACCTGGGATGGGACTGTACTATCTTGTCAAAACTATGAACGTGATGCTGAAAACTTTCTCCTCTAAAATGGACTGCATTTTTGCACACTAGAAAGTCGGTACTTACCGTGGAAGAACATATTTTTACAATGGGGAGATGGAGAAGAATGTGAAAAAAAAAAAACCAACAGTGTAATTCTAATCTTTCCCAAGGAGCTTTTTTGCTTCAAAAAGTGGCCATAACAAGTGGCTATGATGAGAATACATGGGAAAAGAAGTTACCAGAATGGTACTACCAGGGAGAAAAGAAAGAGGAAGACTGAAGATGAGATGGAGAGGGACATGAGAGAGAAGTTGAAAGACGAAGATACATATGACCTGAAGCCAGTGGACAGCCAAGATCTGCAACAGCGACCCTGTTTAGACAGGACAAGCGAGGGTGGAGAAGAGCAAGTAGCTCTGATGAAAGAACATTCTGACTTTTCTGTGCTATAATGGAACAATATATGGCAAGTATAGGATAAAGAATTTAGCTTTAGTTTACTATAAAATGTTCAGTTATTGTTTAGAGGAATTGTACATCTAAATACCAATACTAAATGTTTTTAAAAACCAACCATGCATCAAGTTGAATAGATGGGATCCTCTTCTCATTTTTCTGGATGAAATCTCACACAGATGACTTTCATTACCTAATAGGAGTTAGATAATTTCAGTTGTAAATTAAGTTGAGAATAAAGTACCTAGAGTTCATGGATGTTGTCTGAACTGATGGAATTACCTTGGAGTGTTAACCTTCTTTTTTATTCCTTTGTTGGAGCAGCAAAAAAGTCTGGCTTACTTTAAGGAAAATGATATCTAAAGCTATTTTTAAACATACAACATAGGTTTAAGTCATACTTGAAAGAAATTTGAGGTAAAAAGTAACGATGGACTAGTTTTACATCACACTGCTTTTAATGTGCCCATCCTTTAACCTCCTGTTGCTTAATGTGCATATGATGCCTTCAGGCAAACATATGTAAAGGTCTTGAATAAAATTTCATCAATATGTTTGTATATTTCTACATCTTAACCCACAGACTACTAAAATGCATCTGTTCCATCATTCTGTCTGGGACCGTCAGGGATTTGTCTTGAAGTGACTGACTGTAGGCTAGGTGTGAGAAAAATGCATTTAGTGTCAAATTTGGTGGATGGGATGGTGAGCTGGGATTGGTGCTGTGAATTCAGTACTTGCATGTCGGTCATGATGTGTATTGATAAGGTTTATAGACAGTCTCACTTTAGCAGTGATCTGCCACTATTATGTATTTCAAGAGTCCTTAATGCTTTCATATTGTTTATCACTTAGCAAAATGAATGATATCAAGTAGTAACTGTCTTGTGGACTGAATGCAGAATGTCCCATTTGCACGCGTGTAAAATCACTCCCGCAGCACCTGCTTATGTGAGAAAAAGAAATTTTAAAAAATGGTAGTTGGCTATCTGTGGTGTGGAAAGCTCTTGTCCTTTTTGAGAGTTGACCCTAATTCTTATCCTTTCATCAGCAAACAAGGAGTGCCAATGTCATGTGGCAAGTCAGCTGTTAATGAACCATCATTAAATGCTCACTGCTCAGCAGTCTACCACTGGTTCACAGAATACAATTTAGGTAAATTTTCTCTTACTCCAGGCAAGCATCAAAACAGTTACCAAAGCAACTATACTATAAAATATAACAGGATACTTGTTTGTTTGAGTAGGCATTAGTTAATGTAATTTATTTCTTTGATTCTTCCTACTGGTTGCTAGTAGAATAATGGGTGCATTACCAACTTTTTTGTTTTGTCACGTAGCACTTTAATTTATTGAGGCTACCTTGTCTTTAAACCATGACTGAGTGATATCTTCACCACTAAATGAGTAAGTGAATGTATGCATCTTGTGGTTCGCTGGCTCCAACACCAAAGATTTGACTCTCTCAATCATTCTCAACTGATCATCAGGACATTTCTTAGTTTCATAGTTGTTAGGGGCTAGAAGGGACCTTATAGATCATTAGGTCCAGCCAACTTGAAATTCCTATTTTTTTTTCCTAGTGTAATTGCAGTATATTGGATTACATTAAGTCAGCACTTTTCTATTTCAGTTTTACTTCCTCCCATAATCTTTTATCTGAATAAACTCTGCTAGTCTTGGGCAGGTTTGGAGGGTAGAAGAAAATTTGTTATAATAGTTCAGAGAGAAGTGTGAAGAACATTAGTGCTTGTACAAACAGTTTTTAATACTTTCTTCTTTTAAAGTGTGTGTGTGTGTGTGTGTGTGTGTATTTGAGAGAGATGTTCTTTATAAGAAAAATTTTTTTTGTCTCTCTCTGTTTTGCAAATGTGACCCATTTAAACATGGGTGTATTTCATACAATCAAATGTTTTTCATGCCAGGGTGTTTTAAATATTTTAGTAGTAACTATCCCCATGGTACCTACCCTGTACTTGATGTTACTGGATACTCCATTGCTGCTAAGTATTTACAAGCTGTGGAGTCTAAATAGCACTGCCCAAAGACCTTACAGTTTAAAATTGGTTAAAAGATTCCATCCCATCATTGATGAGATGGATGGAAAACGTGCTAGAGGTAGTTATGAAGAGAAATATAAAGAAATAACATGCTTAAGGGAGATCATGAAGCTGTTTCTACAGTAGAAAAACTTTTACCTACATTCCAGAAATGGTGCAGCTGTAGGAGTAATAGAGCAAGGCTTTTGTGGCACAGCAGCAGTCTGTCTACCCTAGTGTTTTTACTGATACTACCAGTACTATTGCAGGTACTATTTCTGCTAGTATAGACAAGGCAAATTTCCCAGATGTAGTGAGCCGTGTGATAGAAGTGCTGATGCCAAGAGCGCTTCAAGGCTAAAAAGAACAGGTAGGATGTTATAGGTAGAACCTGTTGAGTGCATAGCAGAGTAAGGGGAAACAAGAAGGCATGCAGGGAAGAAGTCATGCTCCATGTTATAGAGGTAGGTGAAGATTAGGAGCTTGCATTTAATGCAGTAAGAGATGAGAAGCTAATGAAAGGATTCAGGCTGGGGGGTATGGTGGGGGCATATTCTATGTGAGAGAGTTTTATCTCTCTGATGACCTTGCCATGTAGCTCGAGTGTGGGATTGACCAAAGCATTATGCAGAGCTCTGTTTTCTAGATATGTGGCAGCTATCGCATAGTTTCATTTCATAGATTTCATAGACATTAGGGCTGGAAGGGACCTCAGAAGATCACCGAGTCCATCCCTCTGCCCCAGGGGCAGGAAGTCAGCTGGGGTCGTAGGATCCCAGCAAGATAAACATCCAATTTACTCTTGAAGGTGTTCAATGTAGGTGCTTGAACCACCTCCGATGGCAGGCTATTCCAGACCTTGGGGGCTCAGACAGTAAAGAAGTTCTTCCTTATGTCCAGCCTGAAACGGCCTTGAAGTAACTTATAACCGTTTGACCTCATCATCCCTTGGGGTGCCCTGGTGAACAATCGTTCCCCCCGGACATTGGTGGTCACCCCTGATAAATATAGGTGGCCAACAGATCACCCCTGAGCCTGCGCTTTTCCAGGCTGAAGAGTCCCATAGCTCTCAGCCTGTCATCATAAGGTCTGTTTTCCTGACCTCTGATCATGTGCGTGGCTCTTCTCTGCACTCTCTCAAGCTTCTCCACATCCTTTTTGAATTGTAGAGCCCAAAACTGGACGCAGTACTCCAGCTGCGGCCTCACCAAGGCCGAGTACAACAGGAGAATGACGTCCAGGGATTTGCTTGAGAAGCATCATAGTTTCATAATTTGTAAGGTCGGAAGGGAACTTGACAGATCTTCAAGTCCAATCCCCTGCCATGGCAGGAAAGAGCACTGTGATCAAATGACCCCAGCAAGGTGTTCATCTAGCATCCTCTTAAAGACCCCCAGGGTAGGAGCCAGCACCACTTCTCTTGGAAGTTGGTTGCAGATCCTAGCCGCCCTGACAGTGAAGTAGCACCTCCTGATGTCCAGCCTGAATCTACTCTCTGCCAGCTTGTGACTGTTATTTCTAGTCAGTCCTGGTAGTGCTCGGGGGAACAGGGACTCCCCCAATACCTGCTGGTCCCCTCTGACTAGTTTGTAACAGGCCACTAGATCCCCCCCTCAGCCTTCTCTTTTGGAGGCTGAACAGGTTCAGGTCCCATAGCCTCTCCTCGTAGGGCCTGCCCTGCTGCCCCCTGATCATGCGGGTGGCCCTCCTCTGGACCCTTTCAATACTGTCCACATCCCTCCTGAAGTGTGGCGCCCAGAATTGGACGCAGTACTTCAACTGCAGCCTGACGAGTGCCACATAGAGGGGAAGGATCACCTCCTTGGACCTGTTCTAGATGCATCTGTGGATGCATGACAAGGTACGGTTGG